>NC_136063.1:1276178588-1276350141 GCF_964261635.1 Lissotriton helveticus
CATTGATGCAATAGTTACTAGTTCCAAGCGTGGTACACATCTGCCTATTGTATCTCTTTTCCCATGGAAGTGATACACTAGGCCAGTCTTGTATAAAATGAATGATGATCTTTACTGGCAGCCTTGCTAGGGAATGAAAAAAAGGAAGGATAGCGATGGGAAGGATTGTCTTCATGTTCTTTAAGGGAGAGGAGGCTTCTTGTGTGCACACAAGTCCACTCCATACATGTGACTAGATGGGACAGTGTAAGCCAAACACCAAATATATAAATGTTATTCTATAAAACAAATTTAAAGCAGTGTGACAAAATGTATGCAAGTTCTGTTGAGGGATAATTAGTAAGGGAAGTAGAGTTTGCCCAGATGTTCATTGGAAGTTGCCCTCATCCTCCTCCTGTGCTGTTTCAAGAAGAGAGTAATCTTGTGGTATGAAGTGTTTGCTCATTTTAATCATAGTCAAGGGCCAGGCAAGGGACTGGCCCTTAAGACTGTGACAACTGCACCAGCTGCACTGAACACGCTTAGAAAATACACTGGCCAGATACTTTATTGCCAGTGTGCTCTGGCCATTGTCGCATCCTCCCACACCAATAGACCAATGGGTTTTAATTCAGGTGAACCTCTTTTGGGGCCATCCAGAGAGGCTCAGATAGGCTTGGACTATCCTCTGAATGGTCATTAGTGCCGCCACTAGCTCGACATCTGTTGCCTTCTCTTCTGTACTTGACTCAAGTCCTCTCACTTGAAACCAAGATATTGCAGAGGTTGGGTATGATTCTTCTGTTGCTGGTGATGGTGTTGGCTATGAAACAACAGCACTGCCCTCTCTTGAGGTTAGAGGCTGCACCACAGAACTTCTGCGTAGGCCTCTAACTTCTAGCAATTCTGCTTCTAGGTCTCTCGCTCGGACAAGGTAACAGCACGCGCGTTTCGCTGCTGTATTGTAGGCTGCAGCGCTGATAATTTTAAAAACTTACCGTTTTTCTATTTTCTTTGTATTTTATTTGCATTTAGCCCTGATTTTAATTCTTTTGTAGCGCCCACACACTTGCACGATAATTGTGCCCCTCACCGCGTTCTGAGCGGATTTGTGATCTTTCTGCTAGCGTTTTTGGCGCGTGGCGGCCATCTTGGGGGTGGCTAGTGGCGAGTGTGCCATTTGTTGAGCGCTCTAGAGCTTTTTGAATTCACAGCTGTGCCCTACTTAATGCTCGCGTGACCCGCGCAGCGGTGACGCGCAGCGGTAGCGCCTGGTCGGCGCCTGAGTCGTGCCAGAGTCCTGCCCGTCTGCGCCCGTCAGCGTTCCGGAGGCTTCCGAGGCGACGGGCAGGACTGGCCTTTTGTGTGCACTCTGTTCGTATACGTGTGCATCATGCTCCATTACTCAGGTTTGGAGCTTCGCTCTTGCCAACAGACTAATGGCTCCTGTCGTACGGTATTCCCTGCACGCCACAAGGGTAAGAGGTGCTGCCCTGAGTGCGGTTGGCGCCCGCAAAAACATCTGGCTGGCGCACCGCAGAAGGCGGCAGATAGCATCAAACATCTGTGCCTACTGCTTAATACTAGATCTCTCGGCCGGCATGCTCTGGATATCTTTGACCTGTTGGAGTCAGAGAAACCATTGTTTCTGATGCTCACCGAGACATGGCTCGGCGAGTCATCCAACCCAGATATTGCCACAGCTATCCCGCCTGATTATAACATCTTCAGGCAGGATAGACTGAAGGGGCGCGGAGGTGGGGTGGCATTGATAGTAAACAAAAGTGCCACCTGCATCATCACTCCCTCGGATGCGATTAAGGATTGTGAATCCCTCGCCTTTTCTATTGTTCTTTCACCACACCAATCTGTGAAAGGCCTCCTCGTTTATCGACCCCCAGGGCCCACGGGCTCTTTTTTCGAAGAGCTCCAGTCGGTAACCTCATTGTTGCTACTTACGTCGGAGCATTGTATAGTCGCCGGGGACTTTAATGTCCATATGGACGTTGAAACGGATGCCGACGCAATCAAAATGCTAGATGTCACAGCCCCTCTGGGCCTGGTGCCCTATCACGTTGGGCCGACCCATGAGAAAGGACACACCCTGGACCTGACTTTCTCTACGACCCCCATAGAGATGCTTGCTCCTATTCAGGTGCTTTGGTCTGATCACAGGCTGGTTAAATTTTTTCTTTTTGAAGTCAGGAAGCCTTCCGGTGCCCCCCGGCAGGCCTCCCAGGGATTTAGGGCATTTCACCGGGTCACTCCGGAACTACTGGCACAGTCTTGTGCGGACCATCCCTATGCTCCGACGGGGGATTTAGATGAGGATGTTGGGCGATTACAGACCTGGCTCTTAGAGAGGTTAAATGATCTTGCTCCTCTGAGGCCTCCGCGCCAACTTGATAAAGGTGCATCCGCCCCATGGTTTACGGAAGCGTTGGCGGCTTCACGTCGACAATGCAAGGTAGCGGAAAGAGCATGGCGCGTGAAATACGACCCGACAGCGAAGCTTGCTTACAGGTCCTTGGCGAAAGCTTACCATCGGGATATCCTTTCTGAGAAGAAGGCTTACTTCGCGAGAAAAATCGAAGCTGCCTCCAATTCCTGTAAGGAGCTCTTTGCTATTGTGCGGGAGTTTACGACCTCACGCGCTGCACCGACGCAGACTCCCCCTCCTGCGCCTTGGGTCAGAGCGATCGCGGACTTTTTTACCTCTAAGATCCAATCGATCCAAGACTCTTTCCCTGTGCAGGGACCCGAGGCGCCCTGCTGGGCGGAGAATGTTGCTGCTACCTTGCCCAGTGCAGGTGTGGCCCTGACAGCTTTTCCTCCTCTCTCTATGACCGCCTCATTCGATCTGATGGCTTGTCTTAAATCAGGTTCTCCCCGGGATGCCTGCCCTGCCAAGTTTCTGGCAAAAATGGCAGCTATCATTAACCCATATGTGAACCCTCTGCTGAACTGTTCTCTTGCACAGGGTGTGGTTTCCCAGTCTTGGAAGCAGGCAATGATTATCCCCCTGCTCAAAAAGCCCGGTTTGGATGCGGAGGTGTTGGCAAATTACAGGCCTATCTCGCTCTTGCCTGCTTTCGCGAAGATCATTGAAAAGCATGTGCACAAGGTGCTGGCTGATTATCTGGAGTCCCATGATCTACTGCACCCTACTCAATCGGGTTTCCGCACCAATCTTAGCACCGAGACTGCTCTCCTGGAAGTTTCGGAGGCGATTAAGGAGGTGCTGGATTCGGGTGGCAGGGCGATGCTGGTGATGTTGGATCTGTTGACGGCCTTTGACACCGTCCCCCATGAGGGTCTCCTTGCGAGACTCTCAGAGATTGGTCTCAGGGGGACGGTGCTCCAGTGGTTCCGTTCATTCCTGGCAGGCCGTCGACAAACGGTCTGGGCCTCCGCCTGCTCCGCCGAGATGTCGCCATTGGGTGTCGGAGTTCCCCAGGGCTCAGTATTGAGCCCAACTCTATTTAACATCTTCATGACCCCTCTGGCGGCTCTGGCGGAGTCTTTCGGGGCTCAGATCGTCTCTTACGCCAATGACACCCAGCTCCTCTTCACTTGCGAGAGGGGTGCGGATTTCGATGGAGGTAGGATCCAGGGTTGCCTTGAGGCTGTATTTCAGTGGTTCCAACATCACAGCCTCAAGTGCAACTCGGATAAATCCGAGGTCCTCTTTTTCGGGTGCAGTTCGGATCCAGACTGGAAAGTGTGGTGGCCTGAGAACATGTTTCCACCAGCAAGTTCGTCCCAGGTGGCGAAAAACCTTGGGATTAAGATTGACAACGGCCTCACACTGCGCTCACAGATAATTGGCCTCACGGGCACCTGTTTTGGCTTGCTCCGGATGTTGCGTAAGTTTCTCCCTTTGTTATCGGAGGAACACAGGAAGATCACAGTGCAGGCGATAATTGGCTCGAGAATTGACTATGCTAACGCTCTCTATCTCGGCCTGCCAGAATATCTGCTTCAACGGTTACAGGTGGTCCAGAATTCAGCAGCTCGGGCCATCTTTGGACTATCTCGCCGTGCTAGAGCCTCGGGTCTCCTGGAGGCACTGCACTGGCTTCCTGTCCGGAAGCGGATAACTTTTAAGATCCTGACTCTGGCGCACAAAGCCCTGCACGCCTCCGGTGCGAAATACCTCCAAAAAAGACTGACCTTCTACCACCCAGTCAGGTCGCTGAGGTCAGAATCCTTGTTTCTTGTTGCAGTGCCTCGTGTGAAGAGGGCACGCATTGGAGGCCGCTCTTTCAGACTACTGGCGCCCCAGTTGTGGAATAAGCTGCCAGTGGCCCTGCGCAGCATTTCAAACTTGTTGGCCTTTAGGAAAGGGCTCAAAACCTGGCTTTTTACTTCTTAGTTTTTTCTGGGCTCCGTTGGTTTTCTTTCTGCTTTTTATCTGTTTTCCTCTTGTTATGTTGTGAGATCGGTGTGCCAAACAAAGCGCCGGGACACTCTATGAGTAGCCGTGCGCTATATAAAACCCCAGTATAACATAACATAACATAACATAACATAACTCGATTGACAATCCAAGACTTTGTAAAGTGAAACATCCCCTTCTGAAAAAGGATTGAAAGTTGCCAGTATTTCTAGGCCAAGTATTGTGGCATATAGGTACTCTTTGGAGGACACAATCTCTCTTTGCAGCCTTGGAGTAACAGCAAATTGAAGGATTTAGCTCTGATCCAACTCATATGTTTCTTCATTCACATTGGTGAACCTTTGCACTATCTTTTTCAACTGGTCCTGTAGCAGACGCAACAATGGGATTGATTCGCTCATCGTAGTTTACTCCCTGCTGACTTCCTGCGTGAAAACCTCAACAGGAAGTAGCATGGGAGGCAGGCATTTGACTATCTTCCATTTGTCCACCTCCATTGTCATGCTTTTCTCAGTGGCATCCCCTTCTCTTTGAAGAACATAGTCGGTGATTGGTCTGAACTCCTCAAACAGCTCTTACAGCAAATAGTAGGTCGTGGTTGATTTCCAGAGTGTTGGCACCTCCCGTATGAGAGTCTTAACCCGAGCTCTATTAGCAGGCTGAATGATCCTCCACTGCTTCCGGGCTTTAAAAGGGTGACTGAAATTAGTGTGGATTCTTCAGTAGGTAGCCAGTATGTTGTTGACTAGGTCTTCTTTTTTTTTTAAAAGTCCTGTACCAAACACAGAACCCTCACATAGCCACCATCTGCCATTGTCCGTGGCAACAAATCCAATCCTGAGACCTCTTGGTCGAAGCCATTCAAAAGCCTTATTGTTAAACTCTACCAAGATATTTACAGCTATATGGGATTGTCCATGGCAAACATTGCTTCTGTTGCGTGCGCCGAATGCGCTTAAAACTTTCTTCAGTGCTGAGACTTTCAAAAAGCTGTAGCCTAATCCCCACAAAGAGATTCAGTGTACAGTATTACACATGTAATCAGTTGCTTGACAACTGGTCCACATGTCTGTCATCAGGTGGATAGTCTGAAGAGCAGTCTGTGGCACAGCTTGGCAAACCAATTTCAGCACAACATGATGGACCACTGGAACAGCAAGTCTGGCACAATGGGTCCAGCATGGAACCTTCAATATCAGGAAGATGGCTGTCACACATTCTAAAAAAGCAACTCCTTCCACAAAAGACAGAGAGAGGAGGTCCAGCACAAACATTTTAGCCAGCTTCCCATTGTACAAACGTGCCGTTGGGTGGTTGTGTTCGTAGGGCCCCTCTTGCCTTAACATGCCTGTAATGGTAGCTTGGATTTTTTTTTCTTTTGTGGTGCCACTGACACAGGCGCCTACCGGGGAGAACCAGGACGTGGTAGGCTCAATGTGCATCTTGCCATAATCACTGTATGGGACTGTGTCTGCATCTAAGTCTAGTGCCATTGGGGGTTGCTGTTGCAGGTGATGCTGTCACACTACAGGGGTAGGAGTGCTTTGTGTAATGCCGTTATCCTCTTCTTCCTCATGATTACCACCTTCTTCTTCTATCGCTGTGAACTGAGCTGTTTCCCCTCTCTCATCACCACCACCATCAGCTATCTTTTTCAGCTGCTCCTCCCACCAGATTGTGTGATGGTTTTTCAGAAAGGCCGTTTAGCCTCCAGTACAGTGGCGCGAACCTGGCTTACCTCGGCAAACACTTCCATGGCAAATGGAGCATACTGCAATGTTATCCTCCTGCTTGCTAATATTAAGGAAATCCTAAACCTCGGAGGATAACTTTTCTAGTGTGCCACTGCCAATGCCTAAAGAACTGGAGGAAGGTGGCTATGTCGTTTGCCCCTCTGTAGGGTGTATGTACTTCGACTGTGCTAGTAGTGGATGTAGGTTTTAGTGGAGGTCTTATAAATATGGAAGCCGGCAGTGGTGATGGGAGGGTCTCATCCGTCAGAGCACGGTGAATAGGAAGGATCATCTTGTTGTCCACTGAGCCGCCGTCCATATTAACAATCACTAGCTTGTTGTCATTACTGTAACTTTCCATAATTCTAAGGCTTTCAGGAACATTCCTATTCCATTGTCTCTCAGTGCAGGTTTTATACTCAGCTGGGGTCCAATTCATTACAGATCATCAGAAGGCGGCTTGGAGAAGGTGGTGGAGTCTGTTTTCATTTTCCTGCTAGAGTTCGTGAGGCCAATGGTTAAAGAGCAACATCTTCCTCAGCAGGAAGCTCAACCTCCTGTTATGCTCCTACTTCAGCAAGACCTGTTGCTGGCTGTGCCTTCTGCTGTCCACTTTCATGTGACAATTGGGTACTTTGCGGCTGAGACAAATCCAGTTCAGACTCACTGCTCATCGCAATGATTGCATCGCTGAGAGATGTGGCCTTGGGCTTAGCCTTAGGTTGGGATGCTGTTGATGCTGGAGTGTCTCTTTCAGCCTTTTAGTGTGCGCAGGAAGAGTACCTGAAAAAGGCATAGTAGTTGCAATATCCTTCTTCTTCTCCTTCTCCTTATTATCCACTTTCATGGCAAGAACACCCTTTTTTGGGGCAATCTTCAAGTTCTTTCTTAGGTTTGGTAGCTGCCACTTAGCTGTACAAGTGGAAGCAGGGGAGGACTAAGGTGGTGTTACTGCCGGCCTTCTGTCTTGCAGTGCTGTGTGTGATGTTTCTTGTTGTGCACCTAAATGCAAACAAACAAGATAAACATTTTATGAAATGTGGCATTTGCAGTTTGAATCTACAGACAATATACTTTAGTGAGGTCATCACAAATATTTAGCAATAGTGTATCCATTCCAAACCATGCATAAATATAATATTTAACATACCGATTGAAAAGGTTACTTCATGTTCCTCTAAGGCCTAAGAGACGTCTGTGGCAGTGTGTGCAGCGAAAAATGGAATAATCCTTAAAATAATATTGCTGGTGTGCGCCTATGCACTATGAGATACCTATGACAGGCAGAGGATACAGGGCAAAATTGAATAATCATTGAAAAAATTATTGCTGGTGTGTGCCTATGAGACACCTATAGCAGGCATAGGGTACAGAGACAAAATGTAATAATCCTTAAAAATTTATTACTGGTGTGTGCCTATGAGACACCTATGGCAGGCTGGGAATGCAGGGGAAATGGAATAATCCTTAAAAATGTATCACTGGTGTGTGCCTATGAGACACCTATGGCAGGCAGGGAATGCAGGGAAAATTGAATAATCCTTAAAGAAATTATTGCTGGTGTGAGTCTATGAGACACCAATGGCCGGCATGGGGTGCAAGGGAAATGGAATAATCCTTAAAAAAATAAATCTTGGTGTATGCCTATGGCATATGAGACAGGGCATATGAGACAGGGCAGGGGGGCCAGGGATAAATTGAATAATTCTTACAAAACTATTGTTGGTGTGTGCCCATGGCCTATGGGACTAGATATATATTGCAGACAGGGGGTGCAGGGGAAAATATAGAAAATCTTTTAAAAAATGATTGCCGTTATGCGCTTATGTCCAATGGCTTACCTATGGCAGGCAGTGGGTGTAGAGGGAAATGGAATCATTCTTACAAAACGAGTGCTTGTGTGCTCTTATGGCCTTTGACACACCAATGGCAGGCAGGGGATGCCAGGAAAAATCAAATAATTGAAAAAATAATAATTCCTGGTCTCTTCCTAGGGACTATGAGAAATCCTATGGGAGGCACGGATATGCAGCGGAAAATTAAAAAATGCATAAAAAACACTGTACTACACTCATCCTCGAGCATAGTAAACTCATATCAGCGAAAAAAATACAAATAAAGCAAAAATGTGTAGGCATCTACAATTGATGTACCTAGAAAATGGCTTTGAAAAGTGGAAGAAAAGGATTTAAAGTTCACACTGGCTATACAAAATGTTCCCCAGCCACATGTTCAGAACAACAAGCAGGAAAGCATGGACAACAAAGAGCACATGCAGGTCTATGGCAAAAGCAAAGCACACTGGATACGCAAGATGACTGCCCTACAACATGGCCACCAAGGGCAAAGGCATGGTCAACAAAGAACACATGCAGCAAAGCACACTGGCTACACAAAATGGCCGGTCTTCCGCTTGGCCACCAAGGGTGAAGGTTTGGACATCAAAGAGCACATGCAGGCCTATGGCAAAAGCAAAGCACACTGGCTAGACAAAATGCCCGCTCTTCCAATTGGCCACCAAAGGTGAAGGCATGGACAACAAAAGAGCACATGCAGACGTATGGCAAAAGCACACTGATTACACAAAATGTCCGCTGGCCACATGTTCACAGCGACAACCAAGAATGCATGGGCAAGAAAGACAACATTCAGGCCTAAGGCAAAGGCACACTGACATCACTAAATGGCCACCCTGCCACATGGCATGGAGAACAAAGTAGGCCTAGAAGAAAGACAAAATGGTGGCCTATGGCAAACACACACACTAGCACACAAAAATGGTCACTAGGCCACCATTGAAAGGAGGCATGGTAAACAAAGAAGAGAACACTACCATTAATTCAGCATTGCCTTTACAAAAATTAAGTGAACTTTATAAATAAATTCTCAAACCACAAACATTCCAAGGCATCAAAATTTCCACACCAAAATTCACTCTAACACTTTGAAGAAAAACGTAAAATAGTAAAAAAAAAAACATTTTGCATTTAATCCAAGGCCATCCATAAATCAATAGATGTAAAAAAAATATAACACAGAAAATGTTTCTTAATATATACCCACTGCCTACTGCTGGCTGGTCGTGGCTCAAGGGCAGACTAGGCCCCTGACAGTAAAATGAGAAAATTACTGCAGGATTCACAACCAACTCACAATACAATAGAGAAAAAGTACTTTAAAACAAGGCCCTTGGTCCTCCTAAAAATTTGCAAACCGTTTCCCTTACAAAAAAACTAAAAAGTGAATGTAATATAGGCTTCTAAAGAAACTCCAGGCCACCCACAATCAAATTGGAAATTTAAAGAAATAAGTAAAAAAAAAATACTGATGCATGACCTTCCTTCAACAAACATATATACAATTTCAATCAATCAATGATTTGTTAAGTGCAGCTACTCACCCAGAAGGGTCTCAAGGTGCTGGGGGAAGGCACTCATGGAGGATCGCCAGAGGCCAAATGGGTCAGAGGTCTTCCCTGGTGTAGGAGAGTAGGGTCTGCAATCCTATGATCACCCAGATTTTTTGCTTTTTGCTTCACTGGTTTACGACTTTCCCTGGCTGTGGGCCTGCTAATCAGACCCACAGCCTAGCTGTTCTCTCTATTCCAAATTGTACCCAGGTACTGAATTGGCACTGGGCCCTCTCTTGTGTCCCTGTAACCAGGGCAGAGGTGAACCCAGAGGTCTCCCAGGGGCTGCAGCATGTATTATGTCACCCCTGGGCTGACTAACTAAAACAGACACAACTGGTTGCTTGACAGCTGGGGCAAGGTGGTGTACACACCCTTTGCTTTAGATATAGTATTCCTATATCTAACCCTAAAATGGACACATATATTCCTATCAGTCACTCCTATGGCAGGCCTTATCAATCCTGAAGGCAGAGTGCTTGGAATAATGTGAAATGGTGCTCTGGCATGAGCTGAGCCCGTTTGCAGCTTGCGGAACCAAGTCCTAATAGCTGTTCCATGATAACGCTATACCATATACTCTTAAGTGCATTATGTACCTCGCGGTCAAATGCTAACTTTGGTATAACATTATCAAAACATGTCGAGTAAGGTGTCATACGAATTGGAATACTAACCCCTCGCCAATTCTGGCGACGGGGTTAGCATTCCACCCTTCTAGAGGGACACGACATGTATGTAACTGTGAACCCCGGTTAAAGTTAACTCAAGTCTCAGCATCAAAAATGGATGCTGCCACCGAGACACAAGTCTGCCCTCCTGCTGCTGGGAGTCCTTCCAGCAACGGAGGCCTGGACAAAGGGTTTCCTGTCAGGGGCGGTGCTAGCACCATCCCAGACAGGATTTTGTGTATCCCAGGTAGGCAGGGCTTTAGAGGAAGGTGACTGCAAGTGGCACCCCGGTGCTCACTGTGCATAGGCCGGCTTGAACCAGTTCCAGGGGCACTCCAGCCCCTGATCTGGGGAAATGCCCGCCAAAGGAGAGGGGTGTAACCACCCCCCTCCTAGTCCCACCCATAGGGCAGGACTTAGTCGCGTGCCAGCCCCCTTTCTCAGGATAAAGGTAGGAGCAGGCCCCCTTCCAAACTAGATCATCTTTGAATCCTGAAACTACTTTCTACGAAAGGAACTCAAGACTTCTTCCTAAGATTTCTCCCTTGTGACTAAGGAGTAGTCACCCTGCACCCGCAGGCACCATCCAAGCATCGCGGTTTGCTGTAAGTCTCTCCTCCGGATCAAGACTGCCCAGCTCGACGAGAACCGGCTTCCCTGGCACCTCTGACCTCTACCTGCATCATCAGCCCAGCTGAGATTCGTGGGTGTGACGAGACCTCGAGGGACCGGCCATCTTCAAGACTGCACGACGCTTGCCCAGCACGACCACCGAGTGACCCTCGCCTAAGTGCTTTGGGGTCCGAGAAGCCCCAACCCTGAGCAGCTCCAGCACTGAAGTACAGCCCCCTTGCATCCACGAGATCTGCGTGGGGCCCTTCTGCTCTTTGCTGCTCACCGCGTTGTCCAGGACACTTGCCCGTTGGCTAGTGGCCCTTCTGACGACGAACCACGACGACAACACCGCTGGTCTGGTTGCTTCAGACTGGCCCTTGCTCCCCTCCAACAGAGGAGCACCCCGGACCCTCCTGGTCCACTCCAGACGCCATCTTGAGTCCACCGCGTGGGCTTGCATTTGCCAAGAGATGTTGCCCCAATCCTGGGTCCAGCGACGTCGACAGCAGATACCTTTGTGGGACAGCTCGCCCCTCCATCCTGGTCGCCGACAACGCCTCCTGGTCCGAGAGACTGCAGAGCCCAGCGTCGCCCACTCACCTGGTCGAGGTGACTTCGTCCGGTGCCACTCTGGTGCCCACCTAATCACTGGCTAGTGATTCAGAACTTGGTCCCCTCTGCTTACAGGTCTCCTTCTTCACCGATCCAGACTTGGATCACCACAACTTCTTCACTGGTCGCCTGCCAGCAACTTCTTCTTTCAGGCTCCATAGACTGCAACGAGGATTCCCGACGTCTTTTCAGACCTATGCAGCCGCAGCCCCTGGGTTAGGTAACCTAAGCATTTCGGTGCTCCAGCATAGCTTAACTATCTAAGTGTCAGGATCCTTTGTCGTTTCAGCTCTACCTAGTCGGGTTCGCTCGAGAACACTAACTTTGCTTTTACTAGCCTCCATAGACTTTTTCCCGCCTTACGCGTGAGAGTTCCCACTCTGCACACGACGTCCCTAGGCCTCCTGCTCGTAATCTAAAGGTTCAGTAGTCCAGTCCTAGCGATCCTAAAGCCTATGAGAATAGTTACTTACCTGCTAGTAATTCGCATTCCACTTTTGTAGTATATGGTTTTTCGTGCCCCTCGGGCATTTGTGTAAATTGTGCGACTTTAATTATTTTTTTAAGAGTTTTGTTGTGTGCTTAGCTCCCTGTCTCATAAAGAGCCAGGGTAGTCTTGTTATAAATAAATATACTTTATTTTTCATAACAACTTGTGTGGTGTCCTTTCACTTGGTGTTCAAGGGGTAAATGTGATGGTAAAACAGCTGGCTTAACACGCCCTCTAGAGTTTAGCCTAAAGACTGCAAGTGTCCATGCTACTAGGATAGCTGGTCTATCAGGTTGACTTACAACCAAACATCAATAAGGGTTGTTTGGACTGATACAAAGTGTTCACTAGAATAGTGAACATTATACCTGTGAACACCAGATTTGTTAATCTGCAACCTCTGGCTCCTGCCGGACACGGTGAGTCCGCCCCACTCTGCACCCGCCGTCCACGGCCTGAATTCGAGTTTTAAAAATTCTTTATGGCCAAATCAGCTTACATGTATTTGGGGGCGAGGAAGGGAAGCTGCAGCACCTTAAGTGCTATTACTAAAGTAAAATAAAGCATTTTGTATTCGTGGCCACACAAGGTTATAATGAGCACTGCAATCAGGGCTGTGTGAAGTGGAAGGGGTAGCGTTTCTAGGGGCAGCCTTGGGGAATGTTGTTGCTGACTCGAGGTAAATCAGGGCTGGGTGATTCATATCGTCCAACGCCCAGACTGCAAAATTTCTCGCAAGGGCAGGTTTTAATGACTGTTTTCTCCAAAGGACAAGTAGACAATAAGTTATGCTAAACTGATATGAAGTTATCCTCTGACCTTCAAGTTGCTAAGCATGTTGTGCTTTTTATGTCTTGAATTTTGATAGTTAATGTGAGTAGAATCTTGTGGCATAGTTTGGGAGCAAGAGGAACAAGTCAACAGGGGCAACATCGGAGAATCGAACTAGAGGGGGGGTAGAGGAGAAGGCAAGAAACCCAAATTTGCCTCAAATTGTAAAGCGCTCTGATATCCTTCAGGATCAAGTTCGCGCTATATAAAACTTTATAAATAAATAAATATATCAGGCCAACTTCTCACATTGGTGAGCAGCGGTTGGGATTTGAGCTTGCTGTTGTTTTACTACACATATCCTAAGAATATCATTTGAAAGATCACATAAGTACTAAGGTACATATAACTTAGCTTAGAATACTCTGAGTTCTACTGAACCAGCTGTTGTAGCTCCTAGGGCTTAGCACACCCTAAACTACAACTCTTAGCAAGGGATCAGTAGGTAAACAAATAGTGTAGGTAAGTGCACCACTTACACCTCACAAGAAAAGCATGTCTACCCATGGAGAGTCTTCAGAGACTCCCCTAGTGGTTGATGACCCTCCACAGGTCAAATCAAGATATGCAGCTCTCAGTTTCCAGGAGATGAGACAAGTGTGTACCTCCAGGAAACTGAAACAGGGGTCTAACCCCACCATTCCCTTTCTGATAGGTCTCTTAGAGACATATGATGCTAAGAAAGCTTCACATACAGATGGGAAGATGCCAGCCTTAGAGGGTACCATCGGTGATCCAGACCTCCTTGACACTGAAAATGCAGTTGAGGAGGAGGAAGAAGAGGAACTCTCTGGGGATGAGGCAGACAACAGGTCTGAGTTAGTCAGCAGACTTACTAGGGCCAACTTAGACCTACTTAGGGAAGGATCTGGGGGACCCCCAGTACTGACCCTAATAAGGCCTAACCTTGGAGTTAGAAGAGATAGATCTCATTCTAGGGACTCCAATAGATCTCTGCACTCTATTGCCTCTTCTCAGAGGAGAAGGAATTCTCCCCAGTTGAGATTGACTTCCCCTCAGAGAAGAGAGCATGAAGCAAGGATGAAGCAGGCTAATCTGAGGATTGAAAGGGAAGAACTTGCCCTGGCCAAAGAGAAGCTTGCCTTTGCAAGAGAGCAGCAGATGAGTGGGACAGTTCCCACTGGTGGCAGCAATCTCCCTAGAGATAAGGAAAGGAGTTTAGATACTAAACACCTGAGTAAGATAGTGCCCCCCTTTAAACACGGGGATGACATCCACAAATGGATGGCTGCTCTGGAGAGGGCCTGCACTGTCCAGTGCATCCCCCAGAGTCAGTGGGCAGCTATACTGTGGCTCTCCTTTGAAGGCAAAGGTAGAGATAAGCTCCTCACTACTAGAGTTGAGGATGCTAACAATTACCAAGTCCTTTAAAATACACTGGTTGATGGGTTTGGCTTAACCACTGAGCAGTACAGGTTGCTGTTCAGGGACACCCAGAAAACTCAGTCTCAGGATTGGTCTGACTTTGTGGATTGTGCCACTAAGGCTTTAGAAGGCTGGTTGCTGGGCAGTAAGGTTACTGATTATACAGGGTTGTACAATCTGATCATGAGAGAGCAGATTTTAAATAACTGTCAGAACCAGTTGTTGCATCAGCACCTTGTTGACTCAGATCTGACCTCGCCCCAAGAATTGGGAAAGAAGGCAGACAGATGGGTCAGAACAAGGGTCAAGCAGAACCAGACTCAGAACCAGGGTGGTCAGCAGAAAGCAGACCAAAAGGGTAGTAACAAGAATGAACAAAATGACCAGAAGTCTTCAACAGGTCCCCAACAAACCAAAGAGGGTGGGGGTCAGGCTTCACAGCAGAAAAAGAAGACTCAAGAAGGCCAGTCAAAAAGGTGGTGCCAATACTGTAAAAGTAAGTCTCACTGGTTTAGTGAGTGCACCAAAAGAGGAGGGCAAACTCCTACCACTACAGCCCCTAAGGCAACTGCACCCCCTAGTACAGTCAGTAGTGGTAGTGCACCTCCCAAGGGAATAGTTGGGTTAACCTTGGGAACTGAGGGGTCTGACAACTTAGTTGGCACACTCACTCAGGCTGTCCTTGTCTGTACAGGGGATGTGGATATATCCCCTGATGCCAGTCCCAATACTTTGGGCAAATACAGGCAGACACCTTTAATTAATGGAAAGATGGCTCAGGCCTACAGGGACACTTGTGCCAGTGTCACAATGGTGACACCTAACTTTGTGTTCCCTGGACAGATCATGCCAGGTGCAGATTACCTGGTGACCAATGCCAGCAATGTCACTACCAATCACAGTATGGCAATTGTTGATTTCTCCTGGGGAGGGGTAAGTGGCCCAAAGAAGGTTGTGGTTAGTTCAGACCTCCCAGTAGAATGTCTGTTGGGCAATGATTTGGAAACATCCCTATGGTCAGAAGTGGAGCAGAGGACTCACATGGAAATGTTAGGCTTGCCAGCACATGTCCTTGCTGTGACTAGGTCACAGGCCAAAAGATGCCCCACTGAACAGGTGCTGGATCCTGGAACAATGGACCAGACACCTCCCAAGAAGAAGAGCAGTAGGGTTAAGGCATTGCCTTCCCCCTTGCCCCAGGTTGTGGATCAAGTCTCTGAGGAGGCTGATCTCAAGGAACTGAGGGAAACTGAGCCTAAAGAGCTTGAACCTGATCAGGTTGAGTTTCTGGGCTCAGGGGGACCCTCCAGAGCAGACCTGGGGAAGGCACAGTTAGACTGCCCATCCCTTGAACCCCTCAGACAGCAGGCTGCTGCTGAGGCTGCAGGGAATGCCACAGGTACCCACAAGGTCTACTGGGATGATGGACTCCTGTACTCTGAGTCAAGAGACCCCAAGCCTGGTGCAACCAGGAGGCTGGTCATCCCCTTGTCTCAGAGAGGTTTCCTTCTTACCTTGGCCCATGAAATTCCCCTTGCAGGTCACTTAGGCCAGAACAAGACGTGGGACAGACTTGTCACACACTTTCACTGGCCCCACATGAATGAAGATACCAAGGAGTTTTGTCGCTCCTGTGTCACCTGCCAAGCCAGTGGAAAGTCAGGTGGCCCAACAAAGGTCCCCCTCATACCACTACCTGTGGTGGGGGTACCCTTTGAGAGAGTGGGGATTGGCATTGTTGGTCCAATGGAACCCCAGACAGCATCAGGGCACAAGTTTATACTGGTGGTAGTGGATCATGCCACCAGGTATCCTGAAGCTATACCCCTTAGGACCACTACAGCACCTGTTGTGGCAAGAGCCCTAATTGGAGTGTTCTCCAGAGTGGGCTTCCCTAAGGAGGTTGTCTCTGACAGAGGTGCAAACTTCATGTCAGGATATCTGACTGCAATGTGGAAGGAATGTGGTGTCAACTATAAGTTCACCACACCCTATCACCCACAGTGCAATGGGCTTGTTGAGAGATTTAACAGGACCCTTAAAGGGATGATTCATGGACTACCTGAACCTCTCAGGAGGAGATGGGATGTCCTGATACCCTGCCTCTTGTTTGCTTACAGAGAGGTCCCACAGAAGGGGGTTGGCTACAGCCCTTTTGAGCTTCTGTTTGGGCATCCTGTAAGAGGACCCCTTTGTTTGGTAAAGGAAGGATGGGAGAGACCTCTCAAACAGCCTGGAACAAACATTGTGGACTATGTACTTGGTCTCCGCTCCAGGATGGCTGAGTATATGGAAAAGGCATCTAAAAACCTTGAGGCAAGCCAAGAACTCCAAAAAGCTTGGCATGACCAAAAGGCTGTCCTGACTGTGTACAAGCCTGGACAGAAGGTGTGGGTGCTGGAGCCAGTGGCCCCAGCAGCACTCAAAGACAAATGGTCTGGGCCCCACACAATCATTGAGCAAAAGGGAGAGGTCACCTACCTGGTGGACCTTGGAACTCCCAGGAGCCCCCTCAGGGTGCTCCATGTAAACAGGCTCAAGGCATATGTCGCAGGAAGGACATGGGCTTGCTCATGGCCACAGATGAGGGACAGGAGGAAGAGAGTGACCCTCTCCCAGACCTGCTCACTCAGAATCCTGATGATGGATCAGTAGATGGTGTTGTCTTTTGTGGCAGCCTCTCTGAACATCAGCAACAGGATTGTAGACAGGTTCTGCAATCCTTTAGACATATGTTCTCTCTGACACCCAGTCAAACTGATTGGTGTACCCATGAAGTTGACACTGGTGACAGTCTGCCTGTCAAGAGTAAAATCTACAGACAGCCTGATCATGTCAGAGACTGCATCAAGACAGAAGTGTAGAAAATGTTGGAGCTGGGAGTCATTGAGCCCTCAGATAGCCCTTGGGCTAGCCCAGTAGTTCTAGTGCCAAAGCCTCACACCCAGGGTGGTAAGAAAGAGATGAGGTTTTGCGTAGACTACAGAGGACTCAATGCAGTCACTAAGACTGATGCCCACCCAATACCAAGAGCAGATGAACTTATAGATAGATTGGCTTCTGCCAACTACTTACGTACATTTGACCTGACAGCTGGGTATTGGCAAATCAGGTTAGCTGAGGAGGCCAAGCCCAAAACAGCATTTTCTACCCCTGGTGGGCATTATCAATTTGTGGTAATGCCCTTTGGTTTGAAAAATGCACCTGCCACCTTCCAAAGGCTGGTGAATCAAGTACTCACTGGGTTGGATGACTTCTGTGCAGCATATCTTGATGATATAGCTGTCTTTAGCTCCACCTGGGAGGATCACCTGGTCCACCTGAGGAAAGTGTTAGAGGCACTGCAAAAGGCAGGTCTCACTATCAAGGCCACCAAGTGCCAGATAGGGCAGACACAGGTTGTATATCTGGGCCACCTTGTAGGTGGAGGCCAGGTTCAGCCATTGGAGAGCAAGATACAGGCCATCCAGGACTGGGCTCCTCCAACCACCCAGACTCAGGTTCGAGCTTTCTTGGGCCTGACTGGTTACTATAGAAAATTTGTCAAGAATTATGGGTCCATTGTGACTCCACTTAATGACCTGACAAGTAAAAAGATGCCAAAGAAAGTTCAGTGGACAGCAAGCTGTCAGAAAGCATTTGATGACCTAAAGCAGGCCATGTGCACAGCACCTATCCTAAAGAGTCCAGACTACTCCAAAACATTCATTGTCCAAACAGATGCTTCTGAGTTGGGTGTGGGAGCTGTTCTATCTCAGCTGAATTTTGATGGTAACAACCAGCCCATTGCTTTTATTAGCAGAAGGCTGACCCCCAGAGAGAAAAATTGGTCAGCTATTGAGAGGGAGGCCTTTGCTGTGGTTTGGGCCCTGAAGAAGTTGAGGTCATACTTGTTTGGCACTCACTTCAAGATTCAGACCGACCATAAGCCCCTCTTATGGCTAAATCAGATGAAGGGTGAAAACCCCAAACTACTTAGGTGGTCCATTTCCCTACAGGGGGTGGATTTTACAGTGGAGCATAGACCTGGTACTGATCATGGCAATGCTGATGGGCTCTCCAGGTATTTCCACTTAGAGCAAGAAGACTCACCTGGTCAAGGTTAGCTTATTGTCCCAAAGTTTGGGGGGGGGGGGTCATGTAGGAGAGTAGGGTCTGCAATCCTATGATCACCCAGATTTTTTGCTTTTTGCTTCACTGGTTTACGACTTTCCCTGGCTGTGGGCCTGCTAATCAGACCCACAGCCTAGCTGTTCTCTCTATTCCAAATTGTACCCAGGTACTGAATTGGCACTGGGCCCTCTCTTGTGTCCCTGTAACCAGGGCAGAGGTGTACCCAGAGGTCTCCCAGGGGCTGCAGCATGTATTATGCCACCCCTGGGCTGACTAACTAAAACAGACACAACTGGCTGCTTGACACCTGGGACAAGGTGGTGTACACACCCTTTGCTTTAGATATAGTATTCCTATATCTAACCCTAAAATGGACACATATATTCCTATCAGTCACTCCTATGGCAGGCCTTATCAATCCTGAAGGCAGAGTGCTTGGAATAATGAGAAATGGTGCTCTGGCATGAGCTGAGCCCGTTTGCAGCTTGCGGAACCAAGTCCTAATAGCTGTTCCATGATAACGCTATACCATATACTCTTATTGGTCTGAATTCCTCAAACAGCTCTTACAGCAAATAGTAGGTCGAGGTTGATTTCCAGAGTGTTGGCACCTCCCGTATGAGGGTCTTAACCCGAGCTCTATTAGCAGGCTGAATGATCCTCCACTGCTTCCGGGCTTTAAAAGGGTGACTGAAATTAGTGTGGATTCTTCAGTAGGTAGCCAGTATGTTGTTGACTAGGTCTTCTTTTTTTTTTTAAAGTCCTGTACCAAACACAGAACCCTCACATAGCCACCATCTGCCATTGTCCGTGGCAACAAATCCAATCCTGAGACCTCTTGGTCGAAGCCATTCAAAAGCCTTATTGTTAAACTCTACCAAGATATTTACAGCTATATGGGATTGTCCATGGCAAACATTGCTACTGTTGCGTGCGCCGAATGCGCTTAAAACTTTCTTCAGTGCTGAGACTTTCAAAAAGCTGTAGCCTAATCCCCACAAAGAGATTCAGTGTACAGTATTACACATGTAATCAGTTGCTTGACAACTGGTCCACATGTCTGTCATCAGGTGGATAGTCTGAAGAGCAGTCTGTGGCACAGCTTGGCAAACCAATTGCAGCACAACATGATGGACCACTGGAACAGCAAGTCTGGCACAATGGGTCCAGCATGGAACCTTCAATATCAGGAAGATGGCTGTCACACATTCTAAAAAAGCAACTCCTTCCACAAAAGACAGAGAGAGGAGGTCCAGCACAAACATTTTAGCCAGCTTCCCATTGTACAAACGTGCCGTTGGGTGGTTGTGTTCGTAGGGCCCCTCTTGCCTTAACATGCCTGTAATGGTAGCTTGGATTTTTTTTTCTTTTGTGGTGCCACTGACACAGGCGCCTACCGGGGAGAACCAGGACGTGGTAGGCTCAATGTGCATCTTGCCATAATCACTGTATGGGACTGTGTCTGCATCTAAGTCTAGTGCCATTGGGGGTTGCTGTTGCAGGTGATGCTGTCACACTACAGGGGTAGGAGTGCTTTGTGTAATGCCGTTATCCTCTTCTTCCTCATGATTACCACCTTCTTCTTCTATCGCTGTGAACTGAGCTGTTTCCCCTCTCTCATCACCACCACCATCAACTATCTTTTTCAGGTGCTCCTCCCACCAGATTGTGTGATGGTTTTTCAGAAAGGCCGTTTAGCCTCCAGTACAGTGGCGCGAACCTGGCTTACCTCGGCAAACACTTCCATGGCAAATGGAGCATACTGCAATGTTATCCTCCTGCTTGCTAATATTAAGGAAATCCTAAACCTCGGAGGATAACTTTTCTAGTGTGCCACTGCCAATGCCTAAAGAACTGGAGGAAGGTGGCTATGTCGTTTGCCCCTCTGTAGGGTGTATGTACTTCGACTGTGCTAGTAGTGGATGTAGGTTTTAGTGGAGGTCTTATAAATATGGAAGCCGGCAGTGGTGATGGGAGGGTCTCATCCGTCTGAGCACGGTGAATAGGAAGGATCATCTTGTTGTCCACTGAACCGCCGTCCATATTAACAATCACTAGCTTGTTGTCATTACTGTAACTTTCCATAATTCTAAGGCTTTCAGGAACATTCCTATTCCATTGTCTCTCAGTGCAGGTTTTATACTCAGCTGGGGTCCAATTCATTACAGATCATCAGAAGGCGGCTTGGAGAAGGTGGTGGAGTCTGTTTTCATTTTCCTGCTAGAGTTCGTGAGGCCAATGGTTAAAGAGCAACATCTTCCTCAGCAGGAAGCTCAACCTCCTGTTATGCTCCTACTTCAGCAAGACCTGTTGCTGGCTGTGCCTTCTGCTGTCCACTTTCATGTGACAATTGGGTACTTTGCGGCTGAGACAAATCCAGTTCTGACTCACTGCTCATCGCAATGATTGCATCGCTGAGAGATGTGGCCTTGGGCTTAGCCTTAGGTTGGGATGCTGTTGATGCTGGAGTGTCTCTTTCAGCCTTTTAGTGTGCGCAGGAAGAGTACCTGAAAAAGGCATAGTAGTTGCAATATCCTTCTTCTTCTCCTTCTCCTTATTATCCACTTTCATGGCAAGAACACCCTTTTTTGGGGCAATCTTCAAGTTCTTTCTTAGGTCTGGTAGCTGCCACTTAGCTGTACAAGTGGAAGCAGGGGAGGACTAAGGTGGTGTTACTGCCGGCCTTCTGTCTTGCAGTGCTGTGTGTGATGTTTCTTGTTGTGCACCTAAATGCAAACAAACAAGATAAACATTTTATGAAATGTGGCATTTGCAGTTTGAATCTACAGACAATATACTTTAGTGAGGTCATCACAAATATTTAGCAATAGTGTATCCATTCCAAACCATGCATAAATATAATATTTAACATACCGATTGAAAAGGTTACTTCATGTTCCTCTAAGGCCTAAGAGACGTCTGTGGCAGTGTGTGCAGGGAAAAATGGAATAATCCTTAAAATAATATTGCTGGTGTGCGCCTATGCACTATGAGATACCTATGACAGGCAGAGGATGCAGGGCAAAATTGAATAATCATTGAAAAAATTATTGCTGGTGTGTGCCTATGAGACACCTATAGCAGGCATAGGGTACAGAGACAACATGTAATAATCCTTAAAAATGTATTACTGGTGTGTGCCTATGAGACACCTATGGCAGGCTGGGAATGCAGGGGAAATGGAATAATCCTTAAAAATGTATCACTGGTGTGTGCCTATGAGACACCTATGGCAGGCAGGGAATGCAGGGAAAATTGAATAATCCTTAAAGAAATTATTGCTGGTGTGAGTCTATGAGACACCAATGGCCGGCATGGGGTGCAAGGGAAATGGAATAATCCTTAAAAAAATAAATCTTGGTGTATGCCTATGGCATATGAGACAGGGCATATGAGACAGGGCAGGGGGGCCAGGGATAAATTGAATAATTCTTACAAAACTATTGTTGGTGTGTGCCCATGGCCTATGGGACTAGATATATATTGCAGACAGGGGGTGCAGGGGAAAATATAGAAAATCTTTAAAAAAATGATTGCCGTTATGCGCTTATGTCCAATGGCTTACCTATGGCAGGCAGTGGGTGTAGAGGGAAATGGAATCATTCTTACAAAACGAGTGCTTGTGTGCTCTTATGGCCTTTGACACACCAATTGCAGGAAGGGGATGCCAGAAAAAATCAAATAATTGAAAAAATAATAATTCCTGGTCTCTTCCTAGGGACTATGAGAAATCCTATGGGAGGCACGGATGTGCAGGGGAAAATTAAAAAATGCATAAAAACACTGTACTACACTCATCCTCGAGCATAGTAAACTCATATCAGCGAAAAAAATAAAAATAAAGCAAAAATGTGTAGGCATCTACAATTGATGTACCTAGAAAATGGCTTTGAAAAGTGGAAGAAAAGGATTTAAAGTTCACACTGGCTATACAAAATGTTCCCCAGCCACATGTTCAGAACAACAAGCAGGAAAGCATGGACAACAAAGAGCACATGCAGGTCTATGGCAAAAGCAAAGCACACTGGATACGCAAGATGACTGCCCTACAACATGGCCACCAAGGGCAAAGGCATGGTCAACAAAGAACACATGCAGCAAAGCACACTGGCTACACAAAATGGCCGGTCTTCCGCTTGGCCACCAAGGGTGAGGGTTTGGACATCAAAGAGCACATGCAGGCCTATGGCAAAAGCAAAGCACACTGGCTAGACAAAATGCCCGCTCTTCCAATTGGCCACCAAAGGTGAAGGCATGGACAACAAAAGAGCACATGCAGACGTATGGCAAAAGCACACTGATTACACAAAATGTCTGCTGGCCACATGTTCACAGCGACAACCAAGAATGCATGGGCAAGAAAGACAACATTCAGGCCTAAGGCAAAGGCACACTGACATCACTAAATGGCCACCCTGCCACATGGCATGGAGAACAAAGTAGGCCTAGAAGAAAGACAAAATGGTGGCCTATGGCAAACACACACACTAGCACACAAAAATGGTCACTAGGCCACCATTGAAAGGAGCCATGGTAAACAAAGAAGAGAACACTACCATTAATTCAGCATTGCCTTTACAAAAATTAAGTGAACTTTATAAATAAATTCTCAAACCACAAACATTCCAAGGCATCAAAATTTCCACACCAAAATTCACTCTAACACTTTGAAGAAAAACGTAAAATAGTAAAAAAAAAACCATTTTGCATTTAATCCAAGGCCATCCATAAATCAATAGATGTAAAAAAAATATAACACAGAAAATGTTTCTTAATATATACCCACTGCCTACTGCTGGCTGGTCGTGGCTCAAGGGCAGACTAGGCCCCTGACAGTAAAATGAGAAAATTACTGCAGGATTCACAACCAACTCACAATACTATAGAGAAAAAGTACTTTAAAACAAGGCCCTTGGTCCTCCTAAAAATTTGCAAACCGTTTCCCTTACAAAAAAACTAAAAAGTGAATGTAATATAGGCTTCTAAAGAAACTCCAGGCCACCCACAATCAAATTGGAAATTTTAAGAAATAAGTAAAAAAAAAATACTGATGCATGACCTTCTTTCAACAAACATATATACAATTTCAATCAATCAATGATTTGTTAAGTGCAGCTACTCACCCAGAAGGGTCTCATGGTGCTGGGGGAAGGCACTCATGGAGGATCGCCAGAGGCCAAATGGGTCAGAGGTCTTCCCTGGTGTAGGAGAGTAGGGTCTGCAATCCTATGATCACCCAGATTTTTTGCTTTTTGCTTCACTGGTTTACGACTTTCCCTGGCTGTGGGCCTGCTAATCAGACCCACAGCCTAGCTGTTCTCTCTATTCCAAATTGTACCCAGGTACTGAATTGGCACTGGGCCCTCTCTTGTGTCCCTGTAACCAGGGCAGAGGTGTACCCAGAGGTCTCCCAGGGGCTGCAGCATGTATTATGCCACCCCTGGGCTGACTAACTAAAACAGACACAACTGGCTGCTTGACACCTGGGACAAGGTGGTGTACACACCCTTTGCTTTAGATATAGTATTCCTATATCTAACCCTAAAATGGACACATATATTCCTATCAGTCACTCCTATGGCAGGCCTTATCAATCCTGAAGGCAGAGTGCTTGGAATAATGAGAAATGGTGCTCTGGCATGAGCTGAGCCCGTTTGCAGCTTGCGGAACCAAGTCCTAATAGCTGTTCCATGATAACGCTATACCATATACTCTTATTGGTCTGAATTCCTCAAACAGCTCTTACAGCAAATAGTAGGTCGAGGTTGATTTCCAGAGTGTTGGCACCTCCCGTATGAGGGTCTTAACCCGAGCTCTATTAGCAGGCTGAATGATCCTCCACTGCTTCCGGGCTTTAAAAGGGTGACTGAAATTAGTGTGGATTCTTCAGTAGGTAGCCAGTATGTTGTTGACTAGGTCTTCTTTTTTTTTTTTAAAGTCCTGTACCAAACACAGAACCCTCACATAGCCACCATCTGCCATTGTCCGTGGCAACAAATCCAATCCTGAGACCTCTTGGTCGAAGCCATTCAAAAGCCTTATTGTTAAACTCTACCAAGATATTTACAGCTATATGGGATTGTCCATGGCAAACATTGCTACTGTTGCGTGCGCCGAATGCGCTTAAAACTTTCTTCAGTGCTGAGACTTTCAAAAAGCTGTAGCCTAATCCCCACAAAGAGATTCAGTGTACAGTATTACACATGTAATCAGTTGCTTGACAACTGGTCCACATGTCTGTCATCAGGTGGATAGTCTGAAGAGCAGTCTGTGGCACAGCTTGGCAAACCAATTGCAGCACAACATGATGGACCACTGGAACAGCAAGTCTGGCACAATGGGTCCAGCATGGAACCTTCAATATCAGGAAGATGGCTGTCACACATTCTAAAAAAGCAACTCCTTCCACAAAAGACAGAGAGAGGAGGTCCAGCACAAACATTTTAGCCAGCTTCCCATTGTACAAACGTGCCGTTGGGTGGTTGTGTTCGTAGGGCCCCTCTTGCCTTAACATGCCTGTAATGGTAGCTTGGATTTTTTTTTCTTTTGTGGTGCCACTGACACAGGCGCCTACCGGGGAGAACCAGGACGTGGTAGGCTCAATGTGCATCTTGCCATAATCACTGTATGGGACTGTGTCTGCATCTAAGTCTAGTGCCATTGGGGGTTGCTGTTGCAGGTGATGCTGTCACACTACAGGGGTAGGAGTGCTTTGTGTAATGCCGTTATCCTCTTCTTCCTCATGATTACCACCTTCTTCTTCTATCGCTGTGAACTGAGCTGTTTCCCCTCTCTCATCACCACCACCATCAACTATCTTTTTCAGGTGCTCCTCCCACCAGATTGTGTGATGGTTTTTCAGAAAGGCCGTTTAGCCTCCAGTACAGTGGCGCGAACCTGGCTTACCTCGGCAAACACTTCCATGGCAAATGGAGCATACTGCAATGTTATCCTCCTGCTTGCTAATATTAAGGAAATCCTAAACCTCGGAGGATAACTTTTCTAGTGTGCCACTGCCAATGCCTAAAGAACTGGAGGAAGGTGGCTATGTCGTTTGCCCCTCTGTAGGGTGTATGTACTTCGACTGTGCTAGTAGTGGATGTAGGTTTTAGTGGAGGTCTTATAAATATGGAAGCCGGCAGTGGTGATGGGAGGGTCTCATCCGTCTGAGCACGGTGAATAGGAAGGATCATCTTGTTGTCCACTGAACCGCCGTCCATATTAACAATCACTAGCTTGTTGTCATTACTGTAACTTTCCATAATTCTAAGGCTTTCAGGAACATTCCTATTCCATTGTCTCTCAGTGCAGGTTTTATACTCAGCTGGGGTCCAATTCATTACAGATCATCAGAAGGCGGCTTGGAGAAGGTGGTGGAGTCTGTTTTCATTTTCCTGCTAGAGTTCGTGAGGCCAATGGTTAAAGAGCAACATCTTCCTCAGCAGGAAGCTCAACCTCCTGTTATGCTCCTACTTCAGCAAGACCTGTTGCTGGCTGTGCCTTCTGCTGTCCACTTTCATGTGACAATTGGGTACTTTGCGGCTGAGACAAATCCAGTTCTGACTCACTGCTCATCGCAATGATTGCATCGCTGAGAGATGTGGCCTTGGGCTTAGCCTTAGGTTGGGATGCTGTTGATGCTGGAGTGTCTCTTTCAGCCTTTTAGTGTGCGCAGGAAGAGTACCTGAAAAAGGCATAGTAGTTGCAATATCCTTCTTCTTCTCCTTCTCCTTATTATCCACTTTCATGGCAAGAACACCCTTTTTTGGGGCAATCTTCAAGTTCTTTCTTAGGTCTGGTAGCTGCCACTTAGCTGTACAAGTGGAAGCAGGGGAGGACTAAGGTGGTGTTACTGCCGGCCTTCTGTCTTGCAGTGCTGTGTGTGATGTTTCTTGTTGTGCACCTAAATGCAAACAAACAAGATAAACATTTTATGAAATGTGGCATTTGCAGTTTGAATCTACAGACAATATACTTTAGTGAGGTCATCACAAATATTTAGCAATAGTGTATCCATTCCAAACCATGCATAAATATAATATTTAACATACCGATTGAAAAGGTTACTTCATGTTCCTCTAAGGCCTAAGAGACGTCTGTGGCAGTGTGTGCAGGGAAAAATGGAATAATCCTTAAAATAATATTGCTGGTGTGCGCCTATGCACTATGAGATACCTATGACAGGCAGAGGATGCAGGGCAAAATTGAATAATCATTGAAAAAATTATTGCTGGTGTGTGCCTATGAGACACCTATAGCAGGCATAGGGTACAGAGACAACATGTAATAATCCTTAAAAATGTATTACTGGTGTGTGCCTATGAGACACCTATGGCAGGCTGGGAATGCAGGGGAAATGGAATAATCCTTAAAAATGTATCACTGGTGTGTGCCTATGAGACACCTATGGCAGGCAGGGAATGCAGGGAAAATTGAATAATCCTTAAAGAAATTATTGCTGGTGTGAGTCTATGAGACACCAATGGCCGGCATGGGGTGCAAGGGAAATGGAATAATCCTTAAAAAAATAAATCTTGGTGTATGCCTATGGCATATGAGACAGGGCATATGAGACAGGGCAGGGGGGCCAGGGATAAATTGAATAATTCTTACAAAACTATTGTTGGTGTGTGCCCATGGCCTATGGGACTAGATATATATTGCAGACAGGGGGTGCAGGGGAAAATATAGAAAATCTTTAAAAAAATGATTGCCGTTATGCGCTTATGTCCAATGGCTTACCTATGGCAGGCAGTGGGTGTAGAGGGAAATGGAATCATTCTTACAAAACGAGTGCTTGTGTGCTCTTATGGCCTTTGACACACCAATTGCAGGAAGGGGATGCCAGAAAAAATCAAATAATTGAAAAAATAATAATTCCTGGTCTCTTCCTAGGGACTATGAGAAATCCTATGGGAGGCACGGATGTGCAGGGGAAAATTAAAAAATGCATAAAAACACTGTACTACACTCATCCTCGAGCATAGTAAACTCATATCAGCGAAAAAAATAAAAATAAAGCAAAAATGTGTAGGCATCTACAATTGATGTACCTAGAAAATGGCTTTGAAAAGTGGAAGAAAAGGATTTAAAGTTCACACTGGCTATACAAAATGTTCCCCAGCCACATGTTCAGAACAACAAGCAGGAAAGCATGGACAACAAAGAGCACATGCAGGTCTATGGCAAAAGCAAAGCACACTGGATACGCAAGATGACTGCCCTACAACATGGCCACCAAGGGCAAAGGCATGGTCAACAAAGAACACATGCAGCAAAGCACACTGGCTACACAAAATGGCCGGTCTTCCGCTTGGCCACCAAGGGTGAGGGTTTGGACATCAAAGAGCACATGCAGGCCTATGGCAAAAGCAAAGCACACTGGCTAGACAAAATGCCCGCTCTTCCAATTGGCCACCAAAGGTGAAGGCATGGACAACAAAAGAGCACATGCAGACGTATGGCAAAAGCACACTGATTACACAAAATGTCTGCTGGCCACATGTTCACAGCGACAACCAAGAATGCATGGGCAAGAAAGACAACATTCAGGCCTAAGGCAAAGGCACACTGACATCACTAAATGGCCACCCTGCCACATGGCATGGAGAACAAAGTAGGCCTAGAAGAAAGACAAAATGGTGGCCTATGGCAAACACACACACTAGCACACAAAAATGGTCACTAGGCCACCATTGAAAGGAGCCATGGTAAACAAAGAAGAGAACACTACCATTAATTCAGCATTGCCTTTACAAAAATTAAGTGAACTTTATAAATAAATTCTCAAACCACAAACATTCCAAGGCATCAAAATTTCCACACCAAAATTCACTCTAACACTTTGAAGAAAAACGTAAAATAGTAAAAAAAAAACCATTTTGCATTTAATCCAAGGCCATCCATAAATCAATAGATGTAAAAAAAATATAACACAGAAAATGATTCTTAATATATACCCACTGCCTACTGCTGGCTGGTCGTGGCTCAAGGGCAGACTAGGCCCCTGACAGTAAAATGAGAAAATTACTGCAGGATTCACAACCAACTCACAATACTATAGAGAAAAAGTACTTTAAAACAAGGCCCTTGGTCCTCCTAAAAATTTGCAAACCGTTTCCCTTACAAAAAAACTAAAAAGTGAATGTAATATAGGCTTCTAAAGAAACTCCAGGCCACCCACAATCAAATTGGAAATTTTAAGAAATAAGTAAAAAAAAAATACTGATGCATGACCTTCTTTCAACAAACATATATACAATTTCAATCAATCAATGATTTGTTAAGTGCAGCTACTCACCCAGAAGGGTCTCATGGTGCTGGGGGAAGGCACTCATGGAGGATCGCCAGAGGCCAAATGGGTCAGAGGTCTTCCCTGGTGTAGGAGAGTAGGGTCTGCAATCCTATGATCACCCAGATTTTTTGCTTTTTGCTTCACTGGTTTACGACTTTCCCTGGCTGTGGGCCTGCTAATCAGACCCACAGCCTAGCTGTTCTCTCTATTCCAAATTGTACCCAGGTACTGAATTGGCACTGGGCCCTCTCTTGTGTCCCTGTAACCAGGGCAGAGGTGTACCCAGAGGTCTCCCAGGGGCTGAAGCATGTATTATGCCACCCCTGGGCTGACTAACTAAAACAGACACAACTGGCTGCTTGACAGCTGGGACAAGGTGGTGTACACACCCTTTGCTTTAGATATAGTATTCCTATATCTAACCCTAAAATGGACACATATATTCCTATCAGTCACTCCTATGGCAGGCCTTATCAATCCTGAAGGCAGAGTGCTTGGAATAATGTGAAATGGTGCTCTGGCATGAGCTGAGCCCGTTTGCAGCTTGCGGAACCAAGTCCTAATAGCTGTTCCATGATAACGCTATACCATATACTCTTAAGTGCATTATGTACCTCGCGGTCAAATGCTAACTTTGGTATAACATTATCAAAACAGGTCGAGTAAGGTGTCATACGAATTGGAATACTAACCCCTCGCCAATTCTGGTGACGGGGTTAGCATTCCACCCTTCTAGAGGGACACGACATGTATGTAACTGTGAACCCCGGTTAAAGTTAACTCAAGCCTCAGCATCACAAAATGGATGCTGCCACCGAGACACAAGTCTGCCCTCCTGCTGCTGGGAGTCCTTCCAGCAACGGAGGCCTGGACAAAGGGTTTCCTGTCAGGGGCGGTGCTAGCACCATCCCAGACAGGATTTTGTGTATCCCAGGTAAGCAGGGCTTTAGAGGAAGGTGACTGCAAGTGGCACCCCGGTGCTCACTGTGCATAGGCCGGCTTGAACCAGTTCCAGGGGCACTCCAGCCCCTGATCTGGGGAAAAGCCGGCCAAAGGAGAGGGGTGTAACCACCCCCCTCCTAGTCCCACCCATAGGGCAGGACTTAGTCGCGTGCCAGACCCCTTTCTCAGGATAAAGGTAGGAGCAGGCCCCCTTCCAAACTAGATCATCTTTGAATCCTGAAACTACTTTCTACGAAAGGAACTCAAGACTTCTTCCGAAGATTTCTCCCTTGTGACTAAGGAGTAGTCACCCTGCACCCGCAGGCACCATCCAAGCATCGCGGTTTGCTGTAAGTCTCTCCTCCGGATCAAGACTGCCCAGCTCGACGAGAACCGGCTTCCCTGGCACCTCTGACCTCTACCTGCATCATCAGCCCAGCTGAGATTCGTGGGTGTGACGAGACCTCGAGGGACCGGCCATCTTCAAGACTGCACGACGCTTGCCCAGCACGACCACCGAGTGACCCTCGCCTAAGTGCTTTGGGGTCCGAGAAGCCCCAACCCTGAGCAGCTCCAGCACCGAAGTACAGCCCCCTTGCATCCACGAGATCTGCGTGGGGTCCTTCTGCTCTTTGCTGCTCACCGCGTTGTCCAGGACACTTGCCCGTTGGCTAGTGGCCCTTCTGACGACGAACCACGACGACAACACCGCTAGTCTGGTTGCTCCAGACTGGCCCTTGCTCCCCTCCAACAGAGGAGCACCCCGGACCCTCCTGGTCCACTCCAGACGCCATCTTGAGTCCACCGCGTGGGCTTGCATTTGCCAAGAGTTGTTGCCCCAATCCTGGGTCCAGCGACGTCGACAGCAGATACCTTCGTGGGACAGCTCGCACCTCCATCCTGGTCGCCGACAACGCCTCCTGGTCCGAGAGACTGCAGAGCCCAGCGTCGCCCACTCACCTGGTCGAGGTGACTTCGTCCGGTGCCACTCTGGTGCCCACCTAATCACTGGCTAGTGATTCAGAACTTGGTCCCCTCTGCTTACAGGTCTCCTTCTTCACCGATCCAGGCTTGGATCACCACGAACTTCTTCACTGGCCGCCTGCCAGCAACTTCTTCTTTCAGGCTCCATAGACTGCAACGAGGATTCCCGACGTCTTTTCAGACCTATGCAGCCGCAGCCCCTGGGCTAGGTAACCTAAGCATTTCGGTGCTCCAGCATAGCTTAACTATCTAAGTGTCAGGATCCTTTGTCGTTTCAGCTCTACCTAGTCGGGTTCGCCCGAGAACACTAACTTTGCTTTTACTAGCCTCCATAGACTTTTTCCCGCCTTACGCGTGAGAGTTCCCACTCTGCACACGACGTCCTTAGGCCTCCTGCTCGTAATCTAAAGGTTCAGTAGTCCAGTCCTAGCGATCCTAAAGCCTATGAGAATAGTTACTTACCTGCTAGTAATTCGCATTCCACTTTTGTAGTATATGGTTTTTCGTGCCCCTCGGGCATTTGTGTAAATTGTGCGACTTTAAGTATTTCTTTAAGAGTTTTGTTGTGTGCTTAGCTCCCTGTCTTATAAAGAGCCAGGGTAGTCTTGTTATAAATAAATATACTTTATTTTTCATAACAACTTGTGTGGTGTCCTTTCACTTGGTGTTCAAGGGGTAAATGTGATGGTAAAACAGCTGGCTTAACACGCCCTCTAGAGTTTAGCCTAAAGACTGCACGTGTCCATGCTACTAGGATAGCTGGTCTATCAGGTTGACTTACAACCAAACATCAATAAGGGTTGTTTGGACTGATACAAAGTGTTCACTAGAATAGTGAACATTATATATCAGGCCAACTTCTCACACCTGGCTTTTCAGGGTAAGTGCAATGCCGGATGCTCACGGTGATTCGTAGAAGAGCCAGGTTTTGAGGATCTTCAGGAACTTGGAGAGAGTTGGTGTCTGGCGGATTTAACTTATTTGATTCATCACAAAATAAATTCTTAAAATTGAAATGGTATATGCAGCAAGGATTGCATTCAAAGAGGAGAGTGATCCATTTCCCCCAAATCCAAATGAATGTGACCAAGGAGTGGACGAAGCAGTGGGAGCAGCTGTCTGTACAGGAAGAGGAAGTTGAAGTCTCTGTGGCACTTCATTCCTGTTGAAAAAAACAGTAACATTAAAAAACTTTTTTTTGTGCACTGCTAATCCATTTGGGTAGAATAGTTACTCGAAAATCCTTTCAAGTCCATTTAGCTGCTTCTGGAGTAGAAAATCTAGTTGAGAAGTAGCCCTCAGACCATGACCGCTTGAGTTAGAAAATCACGCTGAAAGGCTTCTAATAACCAGAAATTGCGCTAGAGGAAACCAAATCTCACTCACACTTGTCAGCTCACATGCTGGAGCCTCACATTGTTCCCGTTGTCATTGTGTTGCTCAAACAGGAAAATAATTCCACCACATGGCAATTTGCGAAATTTGGCAAGATTCCTCCAATTCTGCAAGCAGATATGAAAATTTCACCCGGGCCTAGAGTAGTCTCTGACAAACACTCAGCATGGTAGGTGCAACCCTCAATGGTCCAGTGCAGGAATCAAGTGTACGCCAATGGCAACCCAACACAGGCCCGTGAAACGTCACGCAGAACAGCAGTTGTAGCCCGACACAGTCAAGTAACAGATTCATGTAGCAAGGCATTTACAGCCTGATATGGGCCAGAACAGGATTCACACACTGGGAAGTTGCAGGCAAGCAAGGGCTGATGCAGGATTTGCATAGCATGACACATATAGCGCAGCCTATTACAGGATCTAGAGCAGTTGCAGCCCAACATTGGCCAGTGCATTACCCATGGCAGTTGCAGCTCTACATTGGCTGGTGTAGGATCATGGAGCATGGTATCTGCAGCCTGACGAAAACTGGTGGGTTCTAACCTGGAACAGCAGAGAAGGACCAAGAGACCTTCAGCAGCGCAGGTCCCATCTCCTTCGCTCTCTCAGGCAGTCTGCTTCCTCGGGGTGTTTATCGAACAATAATACACTAGGCCTCTCTTCCTCGACAGTCTATCTTACTGGAGGACCAGACAGGCTCATGACCTCTCTCAGCATGCAGGCAGGCTTCTAGGTGCTTCTGGGCATGTTCACATCTTCTCCAACAGAAAGAGTGGACTTCACATCCTGGAAGACTGATGGTCAGTTAGCCCTGGATACACAGAAGTCCTTTAAGTACTATGTTGAGCATTCACTTCCATGATCATAAAGGATTTGGAACTGGAACAAAGTGGTATAGTTTGGATCCCACGTTTGTTCACAATTTTTAGTTAAAGAAGGTGGTTCCACTGTCTCAAGTTTCAAAACCAGTTTTGGTGGTTCTCTTGCAAGGGTCCTTCTCAAGCTTCCCTCCAGATGCAGCCTTTGTGTAGAATGATGTTTCTCACAGCAGGTATCATTGGCACTGTCTTCAAATTGAAACAACATGGGCAAAAGAAGTGTGAGGTATCTGTATCTGGCGGTCATCATCCTTGGCACATTTCATTTACTTGTAAGTCCCTAGTAAATGGTACTACATGTACACAGGCCTCTACATTGTATGCTATTAGAGGGCCTGCAGCACTCATTCTGCCACCCACTGAAAGTAGCCTTCTAAAACATGTCTCCGGCCTGCCACTGCAGCCTGCAGTGCAGTTTCAAACTACCTTTTTAATCTGGCAAAATAAACATTTTGTCAGGCCTAAACCTTCCAATGTAGTACTTATAATACACACCTAAGGTGGTTACCCAAAGGCTGATATGACAGGGTACAATGTATTTAAAAAGTAGGACGTGTGCACTTAAGTGTTACATATCCAGGCAGCAAAAAACTCTTAAAGTCATTTTTCAATATTGCAAGGCCTATCTCTCCCATTGACTAACACTGGTTTACATTATTACATCTAACCCCTTCGCCGCGGTGCTGGGGGGCGAGCACGGCGCCGCCATGCTCGTGACGGAACCATGCCGTCATGAGCCACCGGCGAGCTGTACTCATGAGGGCGTAGTTCAGTCATGACTCTACCCACTCACTAATTCGCCCGGACAGGCGGGGAATCAGTGCCACGTGAGTGGAGCGGTCGCAGCATGACAGAACCATGCCGTCATGAGCACAAGTCCTTTAAGTACTATGTTGAGCATTCACTTCCATGACCATAAAGGATTTGGAACTGGAACAAAGTGGTATAGTTTGGATCCCACGTTTGTTCACAATTTTTAGTTAAAGAAGGTGGTTCCACTGTCTCAAGTTTCAAAACCAGTTTTGGTGGTTCTCTTGCAAGGGTCCTTATCAAGCTTCCCTCCAGATGCAGCCTTTGTGTAGAATGATGTTTCTCACAGCAGGTAGCATTGGCACTGTCTCCAAATTGAAACAACATGGGCAAAAGAAGTGTGAGGTATCTGTATCTGGCGGTCATCATCCTTGGCACATTTCATTTACTTGTAAGTCCCTAGTAAATGGTACTACATGTACACAGGCCTCTACATTGTATGCTATTAGAGGGCCTGCAGCACTCATTCTGCCACCCACTGAAAGTAGCCTTCTAAAACATGTCTCCGGCCTGCCACTGCAGCCTGCAGTGCAGTTTCAAACTACCTTTTTAATCTGGCAAAATAAACATTTTGTCAGGCCTAAACCTTCCAATGTAGTACTTATAATACACACCTAAGGTAGTTACCTAAAGGCTCATATGACAGGGTACAATGTATTTAAAAAGTAGGACGTGTGCACTTAAGTGTTACATATCCAGGCAGCAAAAAACTCTTAAAGTCATTTTTCAATATTGCAAGGCTCTCCCATTGACTAACACTGGTTTACATTATTACATCTAACCCCTTCGCCGCGGTGCTGGGGGGCGAGCACGGCGCCGCCATGCTCGTGACGGAACCATGCCGTCATGAGCCACCGGCGAGCTGTACTCATGAGGGCGTAGTTCAGTCACGACTCTACCCACTCACTAATTCGCCCGGACAGGCGGGGAATCAGTGCCACGTGAGTGGAGCGGTCGCAGCATGACAGAACCATGCCGTCATGAGCACAAGCCGCCCGTGGCTCATGATGGCGTGGTTCCGTCAAGAGCAGGGAAGGGATTAATTACTTTGGATTGGGACAAGATAGAGATATGTTGTTTACACTCAAATGAATTGTAATTTAAAATCATCTTTAGTGGTAAAGTCGGATTTTATCTCACAATTCTGAAAATTCCACTTTTAGAAAGTTGGCATTTTCTTGGTCCAGCCATTTGTGCCTTATGCCAGTGTCCTAGGTCACATGACTCTGAATGACTTTGCTGTTGGGTTTTGCATATTCCTTTCAGAAAGTGACCCATAGGGGCCTATGTGTCAACAGTATGGCCCGTCCAGGATGATTGTACCATCCCAATTTACACTTCAAAGGGACTTGCATCCTGCACATAAAAATGAATCTGACACCAGGTACGCCTTTTGTCGCCCCTAGACCGTTTGGAGCCTTGGCAGGGGAAGAACTTTCCAGAACCAGAAGCATAGATATGATAGGGAATCCCCCCACACAAAGGCTGATACTAGTGCTTACTCTGCAAAACAATTAGTGCTCGGCTCTCGTCATTGCAGCTGACCACATATTTCCCCTGCAATGCTGCCAATGATAGTGCCAACACAAGTACTAATACTTACACTCCCGCAAGTGTGCCAATTCGGTCTATTTCAGGCCCCCAATGCTATAAGAATGACTTGGGTGGAAGATAATATGAATTCTAATGTATACTGAGTTAAAAATTAACTGTTGTTGTGATCATCTCAAAATTAGCCAGATAGCGCGCCCTGTGGAGATTCTCACAGGCCCTGGTACTGACAATCAAATGCTGGCGCCGAGCACCGGAAACCACCAACTCAAATTAAGCACTAGCTGATACCAGGTATAAATACTGGACCTCTTTAGAACACACCTGGACCTGTGAAAGTTGCAGAAGGACAGCCCTCCTGCCAGAGGACTGCCCAGCTGCTTGAAGAGCTGCCTTGCTGGCTAAGAAGGAAGACTGGACCTGCTTGCCGTCATCGCAGGTTAACCCAGTTCAACTCCAAGGGTCAGTTGGCTGACCTCCTGTGTGAGCTACAAGAACACAATAAGCTTCCGAGGCCTCCCTGCAACGCTCCAGCTGACCTGCTGCAAGTGGACCTGTGAGTGAGCCCCAAAACGTGCCTCCATAGTTCCTGAACCCTGGGATGGCATCAGAATGTACTCTTCTGCAAGAAAAGGGGAAAATACTGACGTTTGGGCTCATCGTCATCGCGAATGGGCCTGTTCATGCTGAGACTCTGTTTCCTGCGTTGACCGCCAATGCAAAGCTGCAGTAAGATCTATCTTTGCACTACAGCGACCGCCAGCAACACCCAACAATGCAAGAGCCGCACTTCCCACAGCAGCAACGACAGCCCACAGTAACCAGCAAGGCGAATCTACAGCAACGACCGTCCTCTACACCAAATTGGCTATTCCTGTTACACTGATGATCATCTGCAATGCCTGCCCTGCTATTCGTCCTACAGCAACAACCCTCCCCTATTCACAGCCTGCTCCTTGCGGCCTACTCCAAGATAAACGGAACACTTCAGACTTTGAAGGTACCTTTCCAGGGGGACTAATTTGATCTCTGTATCTGACACACGATCCATCGTGGTCAGCCTGAACTTATGACTTTCCCGCGGTCTAGCGTGACCAGATGACTGTGAGTGGCACTCTGTGCTTTTAGGTGTTATTTTCATTAAAAACTTTCAAACTGGAAATTTCCGGTTCTACTAATTGTATTTTTGTCGTTCTGGTATTTAAAGTGTACTATTTTTCTTAATTGGCTTTGGATTGGATTTGGAGTTAAGCCTGACTGCTTTGTGCAAGCTGCCAGAGTGTTATGCACAGCTTTATTTAGTGACTTTGGTGGTTCACACCGAGTAGGATTGTGGTTGTTGGCTGCTTCCACCCCCTCCTCAACCAACAACCCAATTTCTTACAGCTTGTATAACAAAAAGGTTTCGCTTTCTTTATGGCTAGATGGGGATATCCTACCAGCTGGGTTGTGCGCTCTACAAATAACCATAACGTAACATCGTGGGCAAATATTTAAAAGTTGGATGCCGCTAGAAATTATTCTAATTTAGTCTGAAACAGAAATGTATATTTGTAACATGTTTTCACCGCAGTTTCTATGTTAATGAAAACATAATGAAAACAACTTAGTGAGAAAATATTGTGTATTTAAAAAATAGTTGGCTGCATGTTCCTGTTCTTTACAACGTTTTCGTTGCAAATGGTAGGAAAATTGGGAATTTTTACAGTAATTTTAGTGGTTACGGGTGAGTTGATTTTCTACATAGGTTTACATTTGTATTGATATGTACTTTTGTATTGCTTCTGTTGAAGAAAAAATAATTGTTAAAAATAATATTATATCACTACCCTGACTCATCAATGCATTTGAGTTAGCACTTTCCCTTTTTTATCAGTTTTAAGGCCCAAATCGATTTTGAGAAAAAAAATCTATACAACACTGTCCAGTGCACGACACTAATGTTTTATATTCTTTAATATTCTTTGATATGGATAATTCTCTATTTTCCGTGGCTTCTTCACTCCCACCTTAAGACATTTTCTTTAAGCTGGGTGTGGTCCGCAGACAGCTGGAAAACGCAGTCAGTTTATCCTTGTATTAACTTGTACAGAGAACTTTTAAAAGGGAAGACGTCTTTAATCCGCAACGTTTCCTTCAGATATCATCAAAGCCGGAAATGACTTGAGAGTTGACTTAATTGCAGCTTTGCTAGGAGCAGGCCTGGGAATTAACATGGATTTGCCTGGGTTTGCGTCCAACTCGTGCAGCTGGAGACTCCGCCCTCCACGAGCACGAGGAAACTGTCGAGGCTAACATGACGTGACATTTGCTAATAATCAAATTCTAGAATTCAGGGTCACGCAGGTTGAATAGGTACCCATTAATCACCGAAATGGCAGTGATTTATACAGGCCGAAAAACGATGGCTTTGTGCCAAATTGGCCCTTAATACTCTGTGCTCTTTAAATGTATGAGCGTCCTTTGTAGGGGGACCATATCTTGAGAACCAAAAACCGGGACATTTTTAAAAATAGAAAAAGGACTAGCATTACCATGGCGCAAAATGACAGCTCTCATCAACATAGGATCACAGAAGATGCATTAAGAAAATAAATAAAAAGTAATTTCTGCAACCAACATCCTACCTATTAATTAGATTGCTTACTTATAACAGCTGCTAACTAGCACAGCTTTAGAACACCCAAAAAGTGCCTCTCACTGTTTTCTTATGACCCCCTCTAAAAACGGGGACTTGAGACAAAATTGCTGAAATCTGCCAGGACAGCTGGTGAAAATCCGGGACGTCTGGTCACCCTAGTCCTTTGCCATAGCTAAAATCCTGCATTATGTAGATACATAGGCGACTCTGGCATTCTGGTTCCAACCTAGGTATGCTTAGAAAATTACCAGAGCCTGCTGAAGCCTAGTGTAAAACAAGGGCCCATGCACAAGACTCAGGTAAATATTAAGCATAGAGAAAAAGCAATAAAAACAAGCATCAGCTTTGCAATAAATATTGAATTTGTTTGAGCTATTGGCTTTCTAATGACAAAGCCTTTTAATTTTGTTTTGGTTTTTAAACATAAATAAAAGGCATTGTCATTTACTATGGCACTAGCTTAAACTCTCACAAGAGACCTATTGCATTCTAAATGCTTGAAGGCATCACAGCCTTGCCCCCTTCTGTATCCCATGCCCCCTAAGAGCTCTCGTTTGCTGCGAGTAAAATAAAGAGGCTGGTGGTCACAACTGCGCATGAGAGACCCTCCTGCCCTCCTGCAGTAAGAGAAACTCTTTAAAGAAAATAGTGCTTACAGACTAAAGAAGATGTACTGTGTAACAACACAAGTAAAAGGACCAGTCCTCATGGGAGGTTACAAATGAAGACTAGGTGGTACTAAGGAGGGACTAACAAGCCCAATAGTGAATTAGAAGCCAGCATTTACGAAGGACAATGACACAAGTCAATGACAAATTTGGGCGGGTTTCAAGTACATACTCCAATACAGCATGGCTCGCACATGTGCTGCCCAGGCACGACCTAAAAAATGTTCAGCAATTATAGAGCATGCTCGAAAAGTAAGCACTAAACTGCGGTGTTTGCAATTGCACTGCATGTATATACAGGGCTTTAAAACCCTAATGAGGCATAGAGGCGTTTTTGTTGAATGGGCAGCACACCCCTCCATACATTTTGAACAATGAGTAATTGCTCACTGGGATGATTATGGGTTTTGATTCTTTGCCTCAGCTGGATACAAAAATGCCACTGCAGAGATAGCTTTGCCAGTACCTTTGTGATAAACAGAAAACACCTGAAGCTTCACCTACTGATATAAAGTTGCAGGCATGCACGCTAGAGAGAGCATGCAGAGACTGGCCAAACATTGGATGAGGTTTCGAAGATTTCCATGGTTTGTAATGATCCCAAAAAGACAGTCACATTTATGCGGCATTGGAGTGCAAGTTACACAAATACACTGCATCATGAGGAACTCAATGAGCAAAAACATTAATGATACAAAAACATTTGAGAATGCTCCATAGCACACCCGCAAAGCTGAGTGAACATCACCAGCATTGTCCTTCACACAGTTATCCAGTCTCAGCAGGACATCAGCCTTAAGAGAATATAACACGTCTAGCAAGGCAATTCCAGACTCAGCTGGGAGTTTTAGACCTCATCCTTAAAACTATTTCCATAGAGAATATTTAATATCTGAGCGTTCCACATGCACACTCACCCTTTTTGTAATTGTACACATTTTGTATTTGATTGTGGCTTCCACCGGGAGCTAGTGGAGTATTTTAGGTGAGGTGTAATATGTTTCTTTCAGTTTGTGTTCAAACTGGTAGATGATGTAAACTGCCGGTGGGGTTCTAAGAGTGCCCCCATGAGACCCCATAACAGTTGATGAATCATGCCATGACACTTGATCAGGTGAGTGTCATTGAATGTTCTACTCAAATGTGTGTTAGAATGCTAAGGCGCGTTAAGAGGTGGGACTTGGTTTCCTTTACAACTTATTTTATTAGAGGGATGAATCAAAATAGCTTATTCAAAGAGTAAACCAAGGTTTCTCAGATCAGAGTTTGCAGATGTTCCTAAGGCTGGAGGTCATGTCTCACTAATGTATTCTCTGTTTGTTCTTCTCAGTGATAGAATTCCAGATTTGGATCTATTGAGGCTCAGAAAACTGTCCCTCATATAATGGGAACTTTATTTTAAGTGGTCGATAAAGTCAGATTGGTGTCCTGCATCAATGTACACACAGAGGACGATTTGGGTTTTGTCCATACACATTTGAAATTGCCATCCAAAACTTCTGAAACCTGTTGAGTACCATGTGCATTACTAGAATCAGTTGGAAAACGTGCATCAAATGTCAAGGGAATCAACAATTCACTCTCAATGGTCTCTCCTTTGGAAAGATCCCCTAGGGATCCTCCTGCATCCAGAAAAGATGGATGGTAAATGATATCTTAATTCAAATGCAATTTGTATGATATATTGTATTTTTATTGTATTGGCTTTGACCTTCCTAAACATTGCAAGGCGAGAAGAGCTTTTGCATGGTAGAGTAAGATGTTACTCCTTCTTTAGCGCTTGGCTGACAGAGTGTGTGTTTTTCATGTAGTGAATGTAGCAAAAATGTTAGCACTGTCCGTGTTATTCAGAGGTTTTTCGCTGGCCTTGTTGTGACAAACTTGCAGCTGTGCTTAAGAATGCTCTGTAGTGAGGATGTATGTTACAGATAGGCCCAATTGTGTTTTCGCACCATAGGTAACTTACCAAGATTACACTCCTCACGGGCTGAGTCATCTAACATGAAGGTAAGACTAGAGTCTCGCAAGAGTCAGTAATTGAATACAATAAACATCAAAGTGGTGGATCAATGGGAGCTTAATGATCATTTATCCATAGCTGCAGGCTCACTCTCACTTGTGTCTTCCTATAGCCTTGGGCCTATCAGATCGTCTCTTAGAGACCTCTTCCATATTGACCGTCCTTTAACCGAGTTTCCCCCTACATGCAGGTTTCACCATGAGATATGTCGACCATAGCATTTTGTTGTGCGCACCGTCACATCGCCTCCACATAAATATATGAACATGTCAGGCCTACCACACTCTCTTCCCATAACATTGACACCATAAAAGGGGTTCAATCAAATACAAAGGGTCTCAGCCACCAAGTAAAATATCGTAAAATACCTGAATAGTGTCATAACCTGGTAGTAGACATGGTATTCCTTAAAGAAACAAAAATCAGTTTTAAACAGACTTTCTCGATGGATTGTGGGTGGGTCAATGACCTGTGTGCTCTGATGTCGTTACCAAGAGGAATGGGGTAATTACTGTAATCTCAAGAAATCCGGTCATTTCCATCATAGCCACCGAACAAAATAAGGAGGTAAGATGGTCAATCACTACACTACAGTGAGGTGATTCAGAAATATATGGCATCAATGTGTGTTCTCCCAATGAAGATGATCCATGTTTCTGGTCAACACTCACATCTAAATTGGTGTCGCTTCCCTCCTCTGCCTGTATCATCTGTGGTACCGACATCAAATAGCCAGTGGATCCAATTCTCGATAAAGATTCTGTTTTAAAGTTTTGCCCCCCCCCAAATTACATAAGTCCATGCGCGTGCTCTGCTCTGCTCTGCCTTATGACATGAGGATGTTTGGCAGCTACACAATCCCACAGTAGAGACTTTACCTTTTTCTCCCACCCTCCGCAAAACTTCCTGAAAATAGATTATCTAGTGGTTGATTCTTCTCTTCTATAAGACTCAATCTCTTCCTCAACTAAACTCATCATTATATCTGATCATGCGCCCATTACAATTTCTCTTAAAATCTCCTCCCTGCGTTAAATCTAAATCATTATGCTGAAACACTGACATCATTGACTGTCTAGTTTAACTCCAGAACCTAGCTCAAGTGAGCAACTTATTTCTTTAGGAAAATGTTGGCTCCATCTCTTTACTGACCGCTTTGTGGGACGCACTAACATTTTCAATACTTGGGTACATTATTGGGCACATGGCTAGGAAAAACAAAGATATCAATAAAATCTATTGAGTCTCTTTCTAAAGAAATCAAGCTTCTGGAACTCTCTTTTAGCAACTCTAAAAACCCACTGAACTTTGAGAAGCTCAAGAAACTGAAATACAAATATAACTCTATTGTAAGTAAAAGGGCACATCTCTGGTTCAATCTCAAAAAGGGAAAAAACGTATTTACATTAACAGAGTGAGGAAATCCCTTGCTGCATATTAGAAATTTAAAAACAGTTCCATTATCACTAGCATTAAGGATCATATGGGTAAAATTAAAGCCAGTACCATTGATATATTGATGGTCTTTAGAGACTTCAATGCTATATGATATACGCCTTCTGTCTTAAATCCTAAGGAAGCATACTTAGAATTCCTGAACAACCATCCCTCAAACTCATATCTCAGAAAATGAAAAGAGAAAATTAGCCATATCTCTAGAAGGAAAAGTAGTCCTTGATACCGTCAAATGAATCCCCTTGTGTAAAGTGCCTGGTCCTCATGTATTCCAGATCTGCTTTAATAAATCTCTGACCTCTGTGATTATTTCCCCACTAGAGTCTACACTTAATAACTTTGCGGCCACTGGCAATGTAACAGGTACTGCTTCGCTTGCTACCATACTGGTAATTCCAAAAGAAAGCAAAGACCATCTAGACCCAAAAAACTATTGACCAATTTACCTTATCAATATGGAAGCAAAAATATATGTGAAGATCTTAGCCATGTGTCTCAAAATCACATAAATTATACAAAATTCCCAAGCCAGCTTAATTAGGGTGGGCTGGTTAGCAATAACACCTGTCACGTCATTGAACGTACCGCCTTCTATACCACCCCCTACGCTGCTATTGCTCTTGATGAAGAAAAGTTGTTTTACAAAATCACCTGGCCGCATTTAGAGGCGACCGGATCCTGAGGTGGTTTCCAGGGACCCTTTTATAAAAATGGCTATGTCATTATGCACCAGACCCAGGCTGTGTGTATCAAAACAATGGTGCAGTATTAGATCCATTTCGTCTTCAACAAGGCACCCACCAATGCTGCCCCTTACTTCCGTTAATTTTTCTTATTTCAACTGACCCACTTATTTGCCTCCTTAACAACTGGTCCAGTATTAAAGGTTTCTCATTGCATAGTAACTGTTTTAAGACAGCAGCTTATGCTGATGATATTTTGATATTTACGGCAGAAATTGATTTAGCAATACTGCTATCAAAGATATCATTTACTCGTTCACTAATGCTTCAGGATATTCATTAAATAAGGACAAAATTGAGGTGCTTCCTCTCAACCCACTCTGTATTTCATCATGCATTAAAGACACAGGTTTCAGTTGGCAACCCAACTATCATAAGTATCTAGGTATCTGGTTAAACAGTAATCTATCTGATTCAGATGTGCATAATGAACAAACCATTCTTAAAATCAAAAACAACTCTCTTCATTGTCCCCTAAGAGCATCTGGTGGTGGGGAAGGTTAGAAACCATTAAGATGATGGTCACCCTGTTAGTTGTCTTCCTTTCTAGCATGCTTCCTATTCGTCTCTCCCAGTCTTTTTTCCCACTATCGACAAACTTACTTCAGAATTTCTGTGGGCTTAAAAGAGAGCAAGAATCTGTCTTAAAAAAATATTGATTGATCAGGCAAGATGGCGGCTACAATTTCCCTGATAGCTACTACAGCTTGCGTCATCATACTCTACCCAGCTTATTATTGAAAGACATTTGTGCTCACCATTTCCTATTCAATCACTGTTATCTATGGATTAACTTCTAATCAGGCACAATAAACATATGATATTATGCTTGCCACTACCAGTGTCCTAAAGATAATTGAAAATTGAAAAAAAACGTACTTGCTCGATACATAAAGCTAATCTTCTGTCTCTGTAGCACTTCACAAAAATGAGAGAAACAAATTCCTATCCAATTGCTGATGTATAGGCTGAAAAAGGCATTGTTCCTGTCAGCGATCTCTTTGTAGATTAGGATCCCCTGTCGTTTACCTCGCTAAAACAGAAATTCGGTCTATTGAATTTGGACTTCTATGACTTATTATAAAAATTTAGGCTAAACTAACTAAATTTGACCCAATTGGTTCTCCCTCTTTATTGTCTCTACTTTCGCTATGGCAGGCAAAATGTCTAACAGCCTCCACAATCTATACATTTATACAGAAACAGCCTAGCAAAGTACCCACTCCGATTCAAACTAAATGGAATGCTTACTTGTAAAAGGTAGAGGGAAACCCTTTTTCAGAAGAACAATGAGATATGATTTGTAATTTGGTACTCTCACATAAAAATGGACCCTCTCTCTCTCAAACCAATCGTTTTGCTATCCACCTCCTTTACTGGTCACCTGACAAATGACATAAGTTAAACTTGATAACTTCCAAACTATGGTGGTCTTGCAACGAAATTTGATGTGATTTGGAGCACATGGTTTTCAAATACAAGTTCCTTACCCATTTTTGGGAGCAACTCACCCAACTCAACTGCATCTTCAAAATAAACTTAAACATATGTTGTCCTACTATAATCCTGGGACCTCATGTGGCCGCACCCTGCCTTTACCTTTCAGTAGATGATTTTGCACTCCTTGACCCACTACTAGCGATTGCTATGAAAGTCATCATGCTGAACTGGAAATCTCTGAATCTGGACTCATCTCAGATCTGGTGGGCTTGAGTAACATATTTGCGCAGCTCACACATCTCTAAACACAAATCTCCAGAACACCCCATAATTTCCCAGAAAATTCAGAACACTTTAAAACTGCTCCTGCCAGTGACTTGATCTGTTTCTTCCTCTGCCTGAATGAGCGTCCCCCTCGGCAATCCATAAATGTTCTGAGCTCTTTTTCTTTTGTTTCTCCGTGCTTCTCTGTATCCTATTTTCCCCCCTAGTTTCTCTTAATTCTTCACCATTCCAGCCATCCCAAAACACATAAACAATGTTATTCATTTTAATACATCAACATACAAAAGAGAAGCAATAAGACAGCCAGCAAAACCAAAATCAATTGCTCAGTTAGTGATAAACATCATTAAACCATTGCAGACTAAATTAAGAATCAGCATATCTGTCACACATTCCTCTACAGAAGGTTTGGTCTCATTCACACAAAAAAGCTCTTATTTCATAACTATAAGGAAAGTTCTGAGTAACAACCTCCCAGCAGGTCGATTAAATGCTAACAATGTGAACTAAGATCAATTGAGGCATTACAATCAACTATCAGTAAAACAAAAAAAGTGATGGGTGGAATGGGTCAATTAATCTCAGCCACTGGGCATCATTCCATTCCATCAGGTTTTTTTATACTTATGGTGCTACTACAGACAGGGGTCAACCTTATGCAAAGTAGCTTGAGGAATAAAGGCAATGCTCTCTGGACATCAGTAGTGGCTGGTGTGGGGGTGGAGTGGTGGGGCAGGGGGATGACGGGAAGGGGGCGGAACAGACAATATACATTTAAAAAAAATACAAAGAACTTTTCTGCCGCCCATTGCTCTTTTCTGTGTCCTCGCTGCCCCAGGCTCTGGATGCGGTCTCCTTCCTCCTGGCAGTCTCCTTGGCTCGGTAAGAAAGGGAAGGACTTCCACCATAGAATGCAAAACCAGCCATTCCTGGAGCTGTGCCGCAGCCCAAGGATTGACCAGAGCAGGCTAACCCTGCGCTCATTTCGAGGCTGGGGGCCCGTGGCTGAAATCCCTCAGGTGTTTCTCAGCCTTGGGATTGCAGGCTTTGAAGTACACATGTGAGATTGGTTGGCTGTAGGCAGCCGGACAATCTGACCTGCACACTGGCAGGGGGCTGCATTACTGGTGCAATCGCTCTGATCAGCCCCGCCCCCTGCCATCGCCTTGGACACATTAATAAAATGGTGTTTAATACTATCATATTAATGTGTGCCTGCTGCACTCGCATCAGGTTGGGCGACGCTCCTCTGCCATAATGGAGGAACCACCCCTGCTGCACATGCTTTTTTATCTTAACTCTCCACTCACGCTCCCCGGGTAAGGTACTCAAACACAGGGCAGCACCTATCAGCAGACAGATGCCTTTACGCTCCCTAGCACACAGGTGACCTGTACCAAGTTCCACTAGGAGGCCAGCTCTTTCCAGAAAATAAGTCCATGTACCTCAGTGGCCATCCATTGTGGAAAAAGGTGCTAGTAATTATGGACAGGAATGTTGGAGACAGAGATTCAGGATGGAGCTGGACACAGCTCTCCTTAAGATTGCTGACAGGAAGTCAGGCATTATTCACTTCTGCAAACAGGAAAGTCTTCTTCTATTCATCTATGTCAAGCACGTTCATTCATACAGTGGCTCATGCAGGGTGTTTTATGTAGCCAATGAGTTTAATATTTATGGTAACCCACAAGCCAATCCTAATAATCCTTTTCGCTTCATACTTTCAGCAGGGTGGTGCCCTTCTTGTTCTCGGTGTGTGCCTTGCTGCGTTAAATTCTTATTAAGTTCCACATACCTAGAAAACAAGATGATGAAACCTTGTCTTCGCTATTTAGATTTTTCTCTTTTTACTCAACTTTAGAAAACTACTCCCCCAGACAGCAGTTTGTCTAGGCTTTACATTGCAAAAGGGCACCAGAAAGTCTGCTTGGACATGTACTATGAAACAGGAAGATGTTTCCAAACCTATTCACCCACATATGCTTTCTTCCAGGCCCAGAGTACTCCCACCAACACATTGTATGTTTTGTGTATACATTATTAGGAATGGCCTATGGCGGTTAGGGCATTGCCAAATGCTAAAGGGAGTTGGAGCCAGCTAGAAATATATATGTTATTTCAAAGCACCACAGCTGAAAATAGGCAGAATACCTGATTTAAAGATACAGTACAACTGTCATCTTTCTGATCTGACCATATTTTCGCTATAGGTCCCCTTTCAGCCGTGAATTTGGTTCTCTTTACATTTTCCAATCAAAAGTTAAAAATTGAATGTTACATCACACCTTAAATGGAAGTGGGTGTGTCCCTGCGACATGAGCTGCCGGTAAAATTTCAGTCTATGCAGTACATAATGGGTTCAGACAGAAGCGCTTTGGTCAATATGTCTTCACTACTGCATCTCATTTTTGTTATTTGGGAAGCTGTGCAGAGAACAGGATTATAAACAGCTGACTAATAATAGTGTCAGTTAAGGTTATTTAAAGAAGAAAAAAGTGTACAATGCAGCAATCATACATAGATCAAAAAAGAAAAGAACAAATATTGATATAATGTCATTTGCATCATGTCTCATTAAAAGACTGCAAGACATTTAAAACAAATATATAACTGACAAACACTGATCCTTCATCAAAATTTGAGATGATAAATGTAGGGGGACACGTCATAAATATTAATAATCTAGTACCTTGCTAAGCCAAAACAATTTAAATAACAAAAGCTGGGCTTTACTCCAGAAATATGGAAACAAAGCAGCAGAGAAATGTGTGTTACGTATTTAAGCAGCACCAAACCAATATTAATCAAAAAAGAACCAAGCCAATTTAGCAACAAGCACTGGCAAAGCCAATAGTTTTCGCCTATACAAAGTCTATTGGCTTTGTCAATGTTTTTAGACATGTTGCACAGCAGCACGAGCTGCTGTGCAACATGGCTTGAACTAAAGTTGAAAAAAATATGACGGTGCCAGCGTTGACCTCGTCGTAGCACTATTATTTTCTTTACTTTCAGCCGTATTGCACAGCAGCCCACGATGCTATGCAACATGTCTAAAAAGCATTGACAAAGCCAATAGATCCTGCTTAGGTTAAAGCCAGTGGCTTTGCTAATGCTTTTTTTTATATAACTTTCAGTCAGCCACGCTGCTGTGCAACATGACTGAAAACACTCGCATAGGCAAAAACTACTGGCTTTGCCAATGCTTTATAGAGCGCTCCAGCGACTGCCAGCATACAATGTCAGACACATATTCCTTCATGACCACCAAAGAGCAAGCCTGGCCTACAAGGGATTATTTATATACAGTCCTCTGGTACTGAGAGCATTTTTGACACTATAATATCAAGTGACCAGCAGAATATGCTATTGTTCTTTTTAATATCTCGCTAAACTGGGCATATCACAGACATTATACGTACATCCTCGCCCAGATCAAGCTCACAAACACAATGTGATGTTAAGCAATATCTGATACACACCCTGAGCTCTTTAACCATCCTGAACTGTGTAGCAGTCTAGTGTTTCACGGGTCTCGGCTGAGACCCGGAAACACCACCACACATTGTATCACCTTCTGGCCAGGCGTGGGCAGAAGGCTATAAATAAATGGACGGTCGTCGCTCGAGGCTTCCGGTCCGACCATACTTTCCAACTGTGTGTATGTGTTGTTTATTCCAAGTAGGCCCCCAGCGTCCCTTACCGTTAGCCCCCAGTGTGTCCCCCAGCTCCCTTACACTGGCGACGAAGGTGGTGCGAAGCGCGAAGGTGACAGACCCTGGCTGCGGAGCGGGGAGATCCTTGCTGATCCGGCGTGGTCCTGACGCCGCGTGGTATCCGCTGTGGTGCCATCAGAGGGGCAGTTTCGGTCGGCGAGGTTCCGGTAAGCAGCGTGTGCAGAGCTGCGTGGGGACCGGAGTGCACGGCGGAACGAGAGCGTGCGGAGGAGTCCAGGCGGCCACAACGGGAGGTGTGCGCATGCGCAGTGTTCGCGAGGCCTGGTTCCAGGGCGGAGGTGCGCGAGGAGGCCCTGGCTGTGGCAGGAGGCGGCGTTGCAATCGCCGAGGTGAAGGTGAGGAGCACTGTGAGGACGTACGGCTCTAGGAGACAGCGGAAGGTGCCGCGCCTGTCTAATCGTCGAGGGGACAAGCCAACAAGCATTGGCGGCTGGCACATAAACTTTTCAAAAAAGAAAAAATAAGGAAGAAGAGAAAGTTGTGCATGAAGTATTGGGACTTTGCTTGGTGAATGACAGACCTTGAGTCTGAATGGTCTAGTAACTAATTGGAGGCACAGGTACAGACAGAGAGACTTTGAAACAGCGCTGAATAAGGCCAAAGTGAAAGAGCAGCAAGGCGTCTATATCCACGTCAAGCGCCACGTGCTGCCTGACGTCGAGGCAAGAGGTAACAGCACGGGCCTAGAAGGCCACAAGCATGTAGGTGCAACAGGATGCAGCCAACGCGGGAGGGGCACAACAAGTGGTAGCCACAGCACAGAGAGTGGGACCAGCAGGGCAACAGGCGGTAGGAGCGGTGATCCAGCAGTCGCCACATGCCCAAATCAACCCCATTCCTCCATTTAGTGCGTTGGCAGACCCCGGCACAGCAGCGCCACGCTGGGGGGTGTGGTTAAGTCGCCTGAACAACTACTTCACGGCGACGCGGGAAAAAGACAATGAAGTAAAAAGGTCCCTACTATTGCATTTTGGTGGTGATGAGCTCTACAAGTTGTTCTTACATCTGCCTAACACTGGAGCGGCAACAGATTACGATGGCGCAGTCCAAGCACTGAATGCGCATTTCGATCCGCAGTTGAATCCCCATTACGAAAGGTTCAAGTTCAGACAGTATCGGCAAAGGGAAGGGGAAACTATGGATGCGTTTCATGCCCGACTGAGAGAGCTAGTAAGCACATGCCCGGATGAGGATCAAGAGAAAGAAGTAACAGCGCAATTAATACAAGGATGCAAGAACAAACACCTAAGGACATTAATTTTGAGGCAGCCGCGCATAACACTGGATGAAATACTAATGCTAGCTCGTTCACACGAGCTATCGGATGCATGAGCCGCAGCGATGGAGTCAGCCATCAATCCGTCGGCAAACTCGGAAGTGGCAGTCAAGACAGAGAGGGTCGATGCAGTATGGAGTTCTAACCGGGGGGACAGAGGAAGATGGCCGACTAGGACACAGAGACGGACACAATGTGGTTCCTGTGGGTATGAAGAGCACAACCGAGACAACTGCCCAGCACGTGGCAAAATGTGCGATAAGTGTGGAGGAAGTAACCATTTTGCCAGTGTATGCAGAGGCAGGGCAAGAGGGTCATCTCGAGGACAAAGAACAGAGGGGAGGAAACCACCAACCAAAGCGGTTCGGCAGCTAGCGCTAGAGGACACACGAGATAATTACTCGGTGAGAGGGAACAGAATACCATCTCGCCACCCGAACCGTTTGGGTAACTCATCCACAGATGATGAGGATGAATGTTACTATGTCTCCTTTGTAAATGAGCTCAAAAGGCGGCGTCGGCCCCAACCAAAGTGCCAGATCCAGATCGACGGGTCGACGGTGACAGGAGTCATAGACACCGGAGCCACGATCAATGTCATGGGCATTCAACATTACAACGCACTGAAACCAAAGCCCCGGCTAGTACCGTCGAAAGCACGAATCCTCACCTATGGAAGCGCGACGCCACTACCGTTGAGAGGGAAGATGACGGTACAGGTCAAAGCCGAGGATCAGGAACTGATTACGACCTTTCATGTGGTTGATATAGAGGCAGACCTGCTAGTTGGCAGTTACACGGCAGAAGACCTCAAGTTAATTGCCTTCGCAAACGCAGTCAAGGAACTACACACAGAGGAGATCCTCCAATTATTCCCGTCACTATTCCAAGGTTTGGGCACCATCAAGAGGCCACCTGTCAAGCTACATATCGACAAGGCAATTCAACCAGTTGCGTTAAGGCACAGGAGGATACCCTTTCATCTTCGGACAGCAGTGGAGCAGGAGCTAATTAAACTAGAGGAACAAGGAGTAATAGAAAAAGTGTCGGGACCGACACCGTGGGTGTCACCCATGGTGACTGCCGAGAAGCCTAGACAACCAGGGCAAATCCGAATATGCATAGACATGAGGATGCCTAACAAAGCGATCAAAAGAGAGAGACATCTTACTCCCACAGTGGATGACATATTAACGGACTTAAATGGGGCGCAATGGTTCTCCAAGTTGGATCTAAATGCGGGGTACCATCAATTGAAACTGGCGGAAGAAAGCCGATACATCACCACATTTTCCACTCATCTGGGCCTGAGGAGGTATAAGAGGCTCAATTTTGGAATAACGTCGGCAGCTGAAATCTTTCAGAACACAATCAGAGAAATTCTATCAGGACTTAGCGGGGTGCTAAACGTCAGTGATGATATACTCATCCATGCCAAGACCAGCGAGGAACATCACCGGAGGCTGAAAGCAACACTGAGGAGGCTGGCAGAGTTTGGGGTCACGCTGCACAAAGAAAAATGTCAATTTTTCAAACAGTCCATAGAGTTCTTTGGTTACGTGTTCGGAACGGAAGGAGTGAGAGTAGATCCACGAAAGTCGACTGCTATCAAGAATGCCCCAGCCCGACAACAGCTTCGGAGGTGAGAAGCTTCATGGGGATGGCATAATACTGTGCCCGGTTCATCCCACAGCTTGCCACCATAGCTGAACCGCTAAGGAACTTAACCAAAAAGGAGAACCCATAGAAGTGGACACGGATGGAGGAAGTAGCTTTCGACAAGATTAAAGCAGCACTGCTGGACAGCACGACGATGGCTTACTTTGACACGGCACGTCAAACGGAGATACTTGTGGATGCCAGTCCAGTTGGACTGGGAGCATTATTGACGCAAGAAGCAGAACCTGGAATATGGGTGCCATTGGCGTTCGCAAGCAAGGCCCTCACAGCGACGGAGGCCAGATACTCACAAATTGAGAGAGAGGCGTTGGCTGTGAAGTGGGCGTGTAATCATTTTCACCTATACATCACGGGGCAACCCTTCAGAATGGCCACAGATCATCAGCCTCTAGTGCCCTTGTTCAAAGGTACGGCCCCACATCCCCCTCCAAGGATCGAGAGATGGGCCATCCAGGTTCAACACTACCAAATGCATTTAGTCTACAGACCAGGAGCCAAGAACCCAGCGGACTTCTTGTCAAGACACCCCCAGATGGAAGGTGGGGAGACGCTGGATCAGGAAACGAAGACCGAAGACTATGTAGACATGGTAGCCCAGCTATCGTGCCCCCAGGCCCTAGCCCTGGAAGAAATTGTGGCTCAGTATAGCGAAGATGCCGTCATCCTGAGAGTCAAAACTGCCATAGACACTGGGTCGTCGGAAAACGTCTTGCGGAATGTGAGTGACTGGGACGAAGCAGATCGGACAAGGCTGTCCCAGTTCTGGAGAATACACAACGAGCTCAGCAGAGCGAAGAATGGACTGATACTGAGAGGAATGAGAGTAGTTATTCCCCGCACTCTGCAAGACCGAGCAACTATACTCGCTCATGAAGGGCATCAAGGGACAAAACGGATGAAGGCTAGAATGCGCGAGAAGGTGTGGTTTCCTCACATGGAGGAAAAAGTGGATGAACTGGTAGAGAACTGTCGAGCTTGTCAATTAACCAGTCTTCCAGAGGCGCCGGCACCCATCATAACGGAAGAACCACCCCCGGCACCCTGGACATGGGTCTAGATTTTGGGAGTTTCCCAGACGGGAGAGTGACTGTAGTACTAGTCGACAGCTACACGAAATACCCAGTGGTAGAGGTTGCACAATCTACAAGTTTCACAAACATACAACCAATACTTAGTAAGACATTTGCGATGTTTGGCATCCCGCAGGTGTTGAAAACAGATAATGGACCCCCATTTCAAGGACATGAGTTCAAAGAGTTCCTGCAAAGTCTGGGAATAATACACCGAAGGATCACACCTCAATGGCCTCAAGCCAATGGGGAGGCAGAGCGGTTTATGTGGACTGTGAATAAGACTCTGAGGATTGCACTGGTAGAGGGATCAGATCCAGAAGCAGCCTTGCAGCTATTCTTGAGGGAATACCGAAGCACCCCACACGGTACCACCCAGAGATCCCCGTGGGCGTTGATGTTTGTGGGGCCCAGGCATGACTTGTTGCCAACAGCAGAGAACTGGACGCAAGAGCCATACTCACCAGCTAAGGCTCAGGAGAGAAGGAGGAAAACGAATGAGAAGGCAAGCCACAAGAGGCAGGCGCAGGACAGAATACTAGCCCCGGGTGATGAAGTGCTGGTAAGAACGCGTCGCCCAGGCGGAAAATTCAGGACCCCATATGAAGTGGAGCCCTGGACGGTCAAGACAACCAAAGGCACAGCGGTGACCGCACAAAAAAACGCCGAAGAGATCACCAGGAATGTTTCATGGTTTAAACGGATTCCATCTAAAGACAATCATGAGGAAGGTGAAGGACCTGCCGCTGAATTAACTTAACCAATCTGACAATGGGCATGGGTCCCATGAGAGTGAGGAGAATACCAACAATCCCTCATCCCCGGGAAGAAGAGAACACAGTCCAATGATCACCCGAGGGCAAAGCTATCACAACTCGCGACCGAATCCCAGACCCAATCCGATGCTGGCAGACTTTGCGTGTTGACTCTGCAATGCTGTGGAAAAGAAAAGAACGTTGAACACTAACTTGGGAAGGGATGTAGCAGTCTAGTGTTTCACGGGTCTCGGCTGAGACCCGGAAACACCACCACACATTGTATCACCTTCTGGCCAGGCGTGGCCAGAAGGCTATAAATAAATGGACGGTCGTCGCTCGAGGCTTCCGGCCCGACCATACTTTCCAACTGTGTGTATGTGTCGTTTATTCCAAGTAGGCCCCCAGCGTCCCTTACCGTTAGCCCCCAGTGTGTCCCCCAGCTCCCTTACAAACTGTATTACTGTATTTGAACCAGGGACCTTCATCCGCACACAGATCTCTGCAGCAGGCACATTAACCACTAAGCTATCTAAGGGAGATGTGGACAACATGACACAGAGATCTCAGCAAGAGGTGCGCTAACCCCTGCCCATTCTTAGGCTGCAGGCGCTATAGTTAGTGAGCGTTTGCATGAAAAACTGTGATAATGATATGTAGACAAAGCCCAGTGGACAGAGATGCCGGGTGAACACTGGTATTTATTTTTGCAATTTCATATAGTTCTCCCAAAGGCACCAGAGCACTTTTCAACAGTAGCAGGACACAAGAGTACAGCAAGTTAAAGTTACAATAATTAAATTCAGACATTTGCATCTGTATCTCCAACCAAGACAACTGCAACATTTGGCCAAGGGTCATACATGCTCCAAGCATTGGTTAAGATGGTGGGGTCACATAATGAAAGTAGCTCGTATCCTAGTGGTGAGAGTACTTAAGTATGGTCGAGAGTGATTAACCCAGATGTCTGTCCAATAGAAGGCACTTGAGGTCCTTTTTGAAGATGGCTATGCAGGCTGTTAGTGAAGGGCGGGAGGTAAGAAGTTCCAGATGCCTGCAGCACTACCTGAGAATGACTGGCTCATGGAACATTCTTGAATGAAGGTGCAAGGATTGGGCATTTCTGGAACTGCTATTAGCTGCAGAGATTTTCAGTTTCTCGTTTATATAGGAGGGTGAAGAGGAAAGCAGCCCTCTGCGCGTAATGCAGGCGGTGTAAGCAGGGTAGAACATTAGAACAGTAAGAACAACTTTGGGTAACAAAATTCGGCTCAACAAATGTTCTCAGCGTTATTAGCAGCAACCTGCACCAAAAGAGAGGACAGAAAAGATCTTAATTTTTTAAAATTCTGTCTCGTTATGGGTACTCCTATTTTCTACTCTGCAATCCATGGTCTATTTTGCTGTGTGCAGTGTCCTGTGCTGTTACTTCTCATTGTAGCCGTCTGTTACCAGTGACATCTCAGAAAAAAACACGTTTCCGGTAAAAGTATGTAAAAGGCAGTAAGTCATCTACTGATAGTGAGCTCTTCCTATTGCAGAAAGACTGCAGTATGCCATATCACCAGACACTGTTCCTCTCCTGCTTCTGAGCAGATGGTAGATACTTGCTTTCAGTGACCGTTATCTCGTACTTCCCCCAATGTAAGATCACCAGGTGTCTGCAAACACCTACTTTCATGAAAATGTCTGACCTCCTGGCAGCTGGACGCTGTGAGGAGGGAGATGTGACGTGCCCATGTAAACGAGACAGTGCTGCCCTGCTAATATAAACCTTTGAAAGCAGGGCTTGATTTCAACATCGCTGGCTGAAAGGAAAAAATACTGCAGTGCCCACAACAAAAGTCCATAAAACAGATAGAGGTCAAGAAGAGTACGAAGAAACACAGAAAACAACAAGCCTCCTAACTTCAGAATGAGACCCTAGAGCAAAGATCCCCACAGCATTAGCATCTGTCCTCCATTGTGGTGCAAAGGGAAGTAGGGCGGGACAGGGAAGCAATGCGAGAGGGATGGAGATGAGACATTTGTACAAGTACAGGGGTGCAAGAAGGAAACTGGCAGAATGACTGCAGACACATGCATTTCTTGAGAGTGCATTCGTAAAAGTTAAAAAAATTGACCTTGAGAAGCATGCGGTCACTGGAAGTACACTGGCCACGTGAAGCAGCATTAGTCCAAGCTCTACCGGCATGGAGAAGACTCCAAGCCCAGGAGGAAGAAGCTGAAGGCCAGAGGAGCGCTGACAAATAGGAAGCAAGGAAAGGAGTCCCACTTGGAAGCCAGCCAATGGTAAGTAAAGAGGTACTGACCAATTACAAGCAAGGTAATGAGACCCATTTGGGAGCGAGCCAATGGTAGGTAAAGTAACCTGTGAGCCATGTGATAGACAGCCAATAGTAAGCAGAGGTAAGTAATGGGCTCTAAGCCCCTATTAAGATTTATTTTTGTAAATAAAATACATTTCAAAAGCATTGTGCAGGTAAAACCTAAAAAAGAAGAAATGACACCAAATGATCAAAATAAAAAAAATGGAACATGAGTTCTTAAGTCAAAACTGACAAGAAACATAACGATAACTTGAAAAAATTATGTGTAATATACCGACTGATGGATCCGGGGAATTGTCCACCTGCATCCTTGGTTAAATGACAGCCCTGTAACATGCTATGTTGCTATTAAACTAATAACACGATTTGTTTTTTTAAGTGGGAAGAAACTGCAAAGTGTCAATGGTTGTGGATGATAGGGGACATAGTGTATTTTCAGTTCAGATGCGATGTAGGATGTTGGGGAGTGAGATTAATTTAGTATGTTCTCTTGGCTAAGACTTTTACCTACTGTATAGTATTTGATGGAAGACCAGTTCCTCTACTCGGGCAAGGAAGTAGTTGATGAGATACTCTTAAAGCTGAATATTGGATTTATGAGGGCCCACTGAATCCTTGAGTCTTCTTGAAAGATAAAGCTACAAGTGTGACAGACTTGAAAAAAGTAGCTGGTGAAGTCCTATCCTCACTGAGATCACCTTGCCAACATACTGCTCTCACATTTCACCTTCAGACTTTTTTGGAGCTCAAAATCCACCAGGAGAGTCAGAGAAGATTCTGGATTCAAGAAAGGCTCCACAAGGATGGATACATGCCCTCAATGATCCAGCTGAAACCTTTAACTTCCTGACAAAATGCTAAGGGTAAAATAAGCAAGAAAATCTTGGCCACCAATGCTTTGCCTTCTTTGGGGAGCCGCGGAAAAAAAAGTGCAGATCCCACAGAGGTCGCAATGAAGATGAAGTCAGCACTTTTTAAGATGCATGAAAATTTCTTAGTCAATCCTGTGACCTTCCACATAGCTGTGATATTCTCGTGGGGTTCAGGACACTGTTCAGCAGTGGAAGTCGAGCTCAAATATTCAGTGCAGCAAGGTTTCATGTAAGCTGTAGTCCAGTCCCAAATGGTTAGCTAGGACTTCAAAGAGGAGATCCGCTCTTGGCCTTTATATCCCCAAGACCACTAGACGGCAGGTTTGAACCTAGGGAATCACATCCAATTTCTAGGTTCAGGGGACAGCAGGTCTAGGCTCTGCCTTATTCCACATACATCCATCAGCAATTTTCTCCCCTTCTTTTCCTTCCAAGTTCAGTTGCGCTCTAAGGAGATGGGGGTGGGAAACGTTTCTTTTAGGGGCTTCTGGCCAGTAATTGGTGATAACTCCTAATCCAATCCTAAGAAAAGTCTCATAATCCACCCAGCCCCCTTTACTGCACTCCCACTTCAGAAGATCTCTCTGGCTTGGTTGCAAAGCATTGATTAAAGGTACGTACAGGACATAGAGTGTGCACAAAAGATGCTGATTCCTTTGAGTGATCAGCTGGAACATATCCCCTCCAGTCAATAAAATATTGCAATTGACCACAGATCGGATTTAAACTAAATAACTTTCTTGCCCTTTACTGTTCCATAAGTCTTTCTAAATATTGGAATCCTTTTGTCCAAGTACACAGCTCTAAATCTTCAAACAGGGGCCAGAATCCTACTCAGAACAAGAAATGAAAGTGTATTTACATGGCCGATCTCTGCATTATCGCTTAGTCCCCGATGCTCTCTTTAGAAATTTAGGGGCCAATTCACAAAGGTTTCAGCACTCGTGGTGAAGGCCCATCAGTCGCTGGGGGTGGCTTACACTCATGGTGGTGGCCCCATACTTGTGGTGGGACCTTCGCACTGGGTACCTGCAGTACGGAGTTCCTGCCACATGTGTGGGACCCCCGTTATGACTGCAGGGCCTCTGCCATGAGTGCGGAGACTCTTTGTGAATCAGGCCCCTAATCTCTTCCAATTTTAACTAACAGTTCATTTGTCACACTTGTTATACAAAATTCAGAGTAATGGTCTTCATAGTATACACTTCATCCAAGTGGAGCACTCTAGCCTGTCTCTACAAATGGAATCTGAATTTCTCCAATTCAGTAGATTGCCAAAACCTCTTTTCTGCACCCAAACTAGTGTTTAGCTCCGCCCAGATTGCCTCTCTTCTCCTTCTTTCCTTAGGTCTGTTGGTCAGATGCCTAAGTCTGTTTTTCATCCTGCAGAAACTTCACCATGGCTTTATTACTTCCAACCTGCTTATGTGGTTGATGGTTTCTGACTGTTGATAACTCTACTCCAAGAGATGTTAAGATCCTGAATTTAATTCATGTTCAATCTTCTGTGTATTTAATTCATGGCACTCTGAAGCTATCCCAAGGTTTTTTGCATTGTTTTACAAAAAGCTAAATAAGTAGTAATCTGAAATAGGATTCTAACGCTGATGCCAAACAAATGAGAGAAGCAGTCCAGGAGCACCGTGTGGCGGATGGTGTCGCAATGTGGCTCAGAGGTCTGGTAAAGTCAAGATGCAAATGGTGCTTTGGTGCCAGGTATATATTGAGTAGTTCAACCCTGACATTTTGCAACGTTAACTCTCTGCTTCTGGAGGGGTCTGAATGCAGACTGAAAGTAACTGAGAAGGTCTTTTTACACCAATTGTGATGAAAGATTATGAATGACAACTGTTTCAAGGGCTTTGCAATGCCAGATAAACCTGAGATAGGTCTGTAGTTTTAAAGACTGCCTTGGGTTGCCAAATATTTCTTTAGAATAAGGGTGATTATGGCATGCTTGAGGACTTGATTGAGAGGGGGTATTGATTAGTCCAGTGGTGAAAGGTAACAGCGCAGTGTAAAAAGTACCATCAATTTATTCCAGTGTCTTTACATTTCTCTGCCTTGCTGTATCCATTGTCAAGAGTTATCTGTGAACCACTGATTGTTTTTTGGAGGATAAGGCTTTAAGGTGAGCAAGGGACCAGAATAATTAATTCAGGAGAACATTTCTGGTTTTTAGATAAACTTGAAATTCCTCAGGTTCCTCCAAATGGGATCTGGTAAGTCCAGAACCAGTTGTGTCTAATTAGAAGGTAACTGTTTATAGTTTTGTGGAATACAGTGTTCTTACGCAAAAGAAAGATTTTTTTTTATTACAGAACTTGCTTTCATTGAGTAACTTAACTGACAAGGATTTCTGGTGAGAGCCTATAAAGAGGAGTACAATAATTGTGAAAAATAGTTCGATTCTGCTGGTTTTCCCTGCTCACAATGTTTTTCTACTGACTCTCTGCCCATTACTATTGGCTGACTGTGTCCCCCAACTTCCATTGGGCTAAGGAGTGGCTACATTGCGCATGTAAGTGAGGGCAGGGAAAGCCAACAAATAGTGCCCCATACTGCGGGAGTGTATGGCACTATTTTGTTGGCTTTCCCTGCCCTCACTTTTTGCACTGATTCTTGGCCCACAGATGAGACGGGACTATGTCCCCTGGCTTCCGTTGGTCTCAGGAGGGGCTAAATCAAAAAAATAAGCGGCAGCCACTCCCACAGCATCTGTGCCTGTCCACGTCCGGCCACGGCTGGACTTGACCACCTCTCTTGGCTCCTTCATTCATTTATTCATTTTTCTGAACCCTTGACGCTGGTGAAACCACTTTTCTCTGAAGGTAAGGCCTGATGCGGAAAAGAAAATCTGCAATATTGTCCTCCAAGGAGCGCCCACTTACCGCTACTATTACAAACTTTCTTACGAATGCCATGGGACACTCAATAGTGAGATTAAATGTGTAGAGGTGAGGTTGTGGGGTACTAAAAAAGCTCTACTAACAAACTCGATCTCTGGTACCACCTACATCATGTCACAACGTGAACAAATAAGTTATTCCTGAAGACTCTTTCCCATGTATTTTCAATAGTAACCTTGTATTTGCTTCAGTAATCCACAGAATGACCGTAATGAAAACACGAGCGTCCCCTGCCAAAAAAAGCTAAAAGTAGACGCAGTAAAAAGGCTGCAAGCACCAATAAAATTATTATTGCTTTAGAGGCCACTGCGGTCTCTTCGAATAGCTGTGGGAAGGGCTTCCATGGAGAGGAGCCATTGTATGCTATGTTTGTCACTGCCCTTGGGGCAACCTTGACAAAACTTTTTTGATCCGCTATTTGCTGTCCTTAAGAATATGAATTCCTCTCTGAAAACGTTGGTTGATCAAGGTGACCGACAAGGGCAAAGACTCTGTTGACCCTTTATAAAACACAAATACCCCCTCATGTTGGAGCTGGGATCAATGCTGCATCAGGGGGTGGTCACCGGGGCAACAAGGTACATCCCAGACCTGTCAACTCTAACATATTGCGTAATGATGCCCCTGATACAAGTATTACCCCTGTAGCAGAGCGACTGAGAATTGCTCTTTGCCAAGTAGATATAGGCCAAAGCAGGACAGATAGAGATGGTCAGCAGAAACCAAGATTGGACCCGACAGTATTTAACAGGGTTCTCCAGTTACAGCCTGCAGCCACCCCGCTGGTGATAGTTTAAAAAAATGTTTTAGCCTTAAACCCTGACCAGGTCGAGGATCATTATCAGCTAAAAAATAAAGTTGTACATTTGTTGGAAAAATCATCAGACTTATAAAGCTGTGAAACCCTATTTGGCAATATAATTAATGTGCGATGGGTCCATTTTTTTTTATTTCACAGAGCTTTATATAGCTCGAACTTGACCTGACGGAATTGGGTATCAGAGCGCTTTACATAGCACCAGTTGCGTTACATGAGGACACATTAATTTTTGTTAGGCACAGGGAGATTAAGTGATTTGCCCTGAATCACAGGATGTTGAGCGTCCTTGCCGAGACCCGAATGCGGTTCACCAGCTTCGAGGTTGACTGCCCTAGCCATTAGACCAACTCCTGTAAGATCCACTCCAAAAAAGGAGTTGGGGGGGATCCATAGTCATCAACACTTTGTTGGGACTTTATTGCAAAGGCTCACCTCAGCTCGCTTTCTTCCCAGATATATTATGGCGGTGCCTTTGGGCTATTTTTACAAACCAGCTGTCAGAAGGTCATTTAAACTCCCTACTCATGGGGCCACTGTTTACAGACCATACGAAATACCAACATACAACCACTTCATGCCCAAGGAACAGGCTGATTGACTGTTTAATACAGGAACATCATCGAACCATGGTCAGCGAACTGGACAAATTGGGGGTATGAACCTTAAGTGTGATACTGAAGGGTGGTCACCCCTTGGGAATTTGTATGTATTCGGATACAATTCTGTCAAGTTCCCCTGTCAGATCTGGAAAGATGATTGAACCCTTGATTAGAGAGACATGGAGCCCAGTCTCTTCAGTCACCGTGGCCAACCAGACACAGATGATTATCAACAGCTCCATTTCTGCCATGGCTTCTTGCTCTGGGCCAACCCTACATGTTGCTGTACAATCTATAGAATCCAAAAGTACATTTAAATGTATGTTGCCTTCTTCGTAAGGCAATGTTAAGTGGATAGGATTAATCAAGCATTTTATTAGTGTGTGTTTACAAGAGACCTGGGTCTGTGAAGTAGTTCACACAGACGGGGTTCTTTCTATTCACACCCCGGCGGCTTATTCAAGAGGGGGGCACCATTGAGGTGGTTTGCTAACCTTGATTTCAACTTTCCTAGATCGGAGGATCAGCAAAACATACCTCGACTCCCCCCATTTTCAAATTATCAACATTTTGTATAAATCCAGTAAAATGTTTATTATTCATTTTTATCATAATAATTTAATCTCTAGTAACATATATATAGCAGCTACCCTTCAACAACTCTTAGCAAGGTCTTAAGTGCATTTAATATGGATATTACTGTGATCTGGAGGGTGATTTTAACTGTAGTCTGTGCCCAATTTCTAAAAGTTCTGTTTGTAGGGCGATGGTTTGTGACATTGAGGGCTACTCCCATTTTGAGCAGTTTGTGTTGAGATATCTTTAACTCTATTTTGAAAAAGTATTATCTTTTTCTTGCTTTTGACCTTGCAGCTCACCTTGTATCAGGATATTTTACTTATACTTGAACGGCTTAGGTAGCCTTATTGATTTTTTTGCACTATCTCAGCAATATAAGCCCAAGCACATGCGTTTTAAATATTGCAAAACTGTGGGAGTGAACATAACCCGCTGGCTATTTCTTTTGATATGGGCAATGAGAAGCAGCAGGGCACATTTGGCACCATGCCAATAGATCTTTTAAAGAATAAGGGTGTTCTATGTAAATGGGCCACGGTGAACCCAGGGGCCATACTGGAAGAAATAGTAGAGAGAAGTATGGAGCAAGTAATTGTCTGCTTGGATGGTGACTTGGATCCTTAGGGTATGTTGCAGGCATTTTTCAATATCTGAAACCCTCTCACTGACTTTATGACAACTGAGGGTAGAGATCCCAGGCCGCAAAGGTGGTTTGATGGAAAATGCTCAAAGGCTCACAGAGATCATATTCTTGCATTGATACAGGTGCTCCGGAATAGCTGTTCGGTGATACTTTGTCGATAGAATTACAAACAAGCTCTTATGTATAGGAAGGTAGATATCAGGAGCAAAGCCTGGGAAACATTGCATAAGTCACCACACTTGTACTCATCAAACAGCAGCCTTGAAAAAGATCTCTGCCAAACTGACCCTTCGTGGGGCCCGTTGGACATTGCAGTGACAGCCCAATGAGGAGCACTTCCCAATGATGAAGCATGACATTCTCTAGGGGATGTGTGAGGGCAACATAAACAGTCCCATTGACTGTCCATTCCCAGTACCCCAGCACAGGCACTCTCCACACTCTGAGACATCGTGCCTTTTTTCTCCCCCTCCTGTTTTTCCCTAGGAACACTAGCCCTATTATTGAATTTTGTGATTGCTGCTAGGAGCACGGGCTTCTGGATCTTTTAAACTAGCTCCTTGCCCCCCCACCTGTACCCCTTGTCCCAAATAAGAGGTCTCTTATTTGAAATTAACATTGAACGAAGCCAGTGTAAAAAATGACGTTTGACTTTGTTGTAAAATTGCCAATGCCTCCTATTTTGGAGACAATCATAATGCCTGCATTGATGTTACTGTTCCATCAAATAAATGGGTTGAGAACTTTTCCTGGATATGTAGTAATCCTGCTGAATCTGATAGCTAAGCTGACATAGTATTAATGAAACCGTCAGGGGGCAGTCTGGAGCTAGGACCCCCACTCTGAAAGAGGTTAGATGCACCATAGAACAGAGCACTAGAAACAAGGCCCCTGGTCCAGACGGAGTGCAAGTTAACCTCTTTATTGATTATCCTGACCTATGGGCGCCACTACTTACCAATGTTTTAGGGAGTGCTGTTATTGATGGCCCACCAAAATCTTGGTCAAACTCCATTATATTCCCTATATTCAAGAAAAGTGACAGAGCAGACTCCCGTTTATACTAACCCATTTCCTTAATTGATTCTACAAGTAAAGTTAAGAGCAAGATTTTTTTGAATCGGCTGGAAACTTGGGTGGCAAAAAAAGGATAGCTTCACTGATGTGCAGTATGGATTTAGACACTGTTTCCCAATGTCTTAATCTTCACCTGATTATTAGTAAATATACGCTGGCAAAGAAGGGCAATCTCCATCTAGTATTTATGGATCTCACCACAGCCTTTGACTGGGTGAATAGAGGGAAATTATGGCATAACATTCTAGAAATGGGTGTGGACAGGGTACTGCTTTTTTCCTAACTCAGCTATATGAAGATGCCACCAGATGCATAAGGTACAGGGCAAACGGCAAATGCAATGCTCTCATTAAAATGAAGCGTGGTGTGAGGCAAGGGTGCATGCTGGCACCGTTCCTCTTCTGCCTATACATCAATGATCTGGATGGCTGCGTAAACAACGGAGAGGCAGACACACCTAGGGTGGGCTCCAGAAAGCTCCCTGCCCTGCTTTATGCGTATGACTGTGCCTTAATGTCAAGAAATGGTGTGGGATTAAAAAGATTGTTGAATAGGTTTGTCTTATTTATGAGTGAATTGGGTTAAGGAACACACACACTACTCTGCGACCCCACATCAATGGCAAAAAACTTCTTTATGTTCCATTTTAAGTATACCGTTTGATCGCAAAGTCACATGGTCGCATCTAATCAAGGTCAGAGAGTCTTGGTTTGATCAAACCGTTGAGGCCCTTTTTAGATCTGCAGGGAAGCTGGGCTCTAAACTTCTGAATGCTATGATTAATATTTACATTGCTCACTACTGCTCTACTGTGATATATGGAGCTGTGCTTTGGGGATATTGAGACACATCCAGTTTACAGGTCAATAAAAAATGTGTTCCTGAGAAGGTTTCCGTCCGTAGCTAATAGACTACCCATATTTCTCTGCCACACGGAGCTATGTTTATTCAGCTTGGAAGATTGTATTAAGCTAGCCCTGCTCATGCTATGGCACTCAAACCGTGATAAGCCCAACACTCTCCTCACTAAGGAAGTAATTAATGACTGCTTATGTCTCGATAATACACTAAGGGCCATATGTATCATTCCAAATTGCGATTGCAAACGCTGAAATTCGCAAATTTGAGATTCCTTATTTTGGGATTGCATTTAAGGAATCGCAAATTGTTATTCCTTAAATGCAATTTAAGAAGCACAGAAAAAGTGCAATTTGGCCTTAAGGAATCGCAAATTACCACCAACTTCAAGTTGGTGGTAATTTGCGATTTCTTTGAAAAAAGCACTTTTTGCATTTTTCAAAGTGCCATGTGACGCACATACATGCCGTTAGGACATGTATGTGTGCCACATGTGCACACATCCACTTTTCAGGGGTGCAATAGGGTGTCCTTTTGACACCCTGACAACCTTGAAATTTCATTCTCAATTTGCGATTCTCTAATTGAGAATTGCAAATTGAGAATGTCTTCCCAATCATTCCTATGGGCCTCTAGGCCCATAGAAATGAATAGTGAGGTATTCCTTAATTGCGAATCGCAAGTTGCAATTCGCAATTAAGAAATATGTGAGATTCACAAAATTGTTTGCAAATCCTACATACATAGCATTTTGCGATTCTCAAATAGCGATTCTCTAAAAATCGCTATTTGAGAATCGCAAAACCTAAGTTTCATACATATGGCCTATAGTCTCCCGTGGTTGAGAGATCTTAAAGAGCAACTTGTCATGTTAGGGAAAGCTGACCCTTTTATAAACCACTGAACATTTCCACTGCTCCTAGATGCCAGTTGAAAGAAGATTTTTTAGCTACCTTGCAAAAGGCGCAGAGAAAGCTTAGTGATGGGAAAGAAAAGGGTGTCTGGCTACCTCCAATTAGTAACCACAGTTTCAATGGGCCCTTATCTCCTCTTCCCATTTCACCATTGCCAAATATTTTGTCTGATAAGGTTCAGTTTAATATAGTTCACTTTTTGGTTTCATACCCTAGCAATGTATAATTTGACTTTGCCCTGTGACTCACTCTCAGTGCAGTCTACGCTGCACTTTTTTTTTTTAACTATATGCTGTACTTAGGAAAGAAGTTTTAATCCTGTTGTTGAGGTCTTTGAATATTAGAAGATGTAGGCCTCCCTTGTTTTAGCTACAGCTTTTACACACGGAATACATTTGCATGATGGTTTACATTTATTTCTGCAGCTGTGAGAATGAGGAGTCTAGTGGTGAAATAATTATTAGGGAGAGGTGTGGCGCAGTGGCCAGGACGGCTCACTCCGGAGCGCAGGGATCAGGATTCGATCTCCGTCGGCAGCTCAGCATCATGTGACTCTGGGCAATATCTCATTTAATCTGCCCGATGGCCCCCAGTGCCTTAAAAACTTAGGGGGTGATATATTCGCACTTTACAAGTATGGATTATTTATTATATTATTATGGTAATGCATTGTCGTGTTCTGAGAAAGCCGATTATATTAGTTGTTTACATTTGCACAAGGCACCTTGTGATTTTAATTGAGGGTTGGCTCGGTTGAGCTTGTGACGATCAGGAGCATCCCGATTATACTTTTGATTACATTTGCACAAGGCACTTTGTGGTTTTAATTACTGAGATGGGCTGCTTGCACTGAAGGAAATGTCGAACTTATCTGAATTCGCTGTGTTTACATCTGCATAAGGCACTTTCAGCCACATGCATCATTGTAGGAATTTGTGATTCCTAAATTGCGAAAATTAAGGAATCGCAATTTAGGAATCGCAAATTCCTATGCATCAAGAAATCGCAAAAGTTTTTGCGATTTCTTAATTTTCCTTATTTGCGATTCCTTAATTGCGAATCGCAATTAAGGAATCACTTTCAATTGATTCCTATGGGCCTAGAGGCCCATTGGAATCAATGGGAAGGCATTCTCATTTTGCGAATTCGCAATTAAGGAATCGCAAAATGAGAATGCAATTTTAAGGGTGCAGGGGGGCGTCCAAAGGACCCCCCCTGCACCCCTAAAATGTCACATAAGTACATTTTACTCACACACATGTCTCAAGGGCATGTGTGTGTGTAAAATATAAGTTTCAAAAATGCACTTTTGTGCATTTTTTAAACTTTTCGCAAATTACCACGAAGGTTTACTTCACGGTAATTTACCCCTTCCTAATTGCGAATTCGCAATTTAAAAAAAATCATGCATAGCATTTAAGAAATCGCAAAATTTACAAATTCTTAAATGCTATTGCAATTTAAGAAATCGCAAAAAATTGAGATTTCTTAAATTGCGAAAATACTCAAAAAAATGATGCATCCCAAAAAAGGTTTTTGCATTCGCAAACGGCCGAATTTTCCGATTCGCACCGTTTGCGAATGCAAAAACACTTGATGCATGTGGGCCTTTATGTCCTAATTATTGAAGAGGGTGTTTTTATGGTTGAACTATTGTATGGACATTTTAACCGGAAGCAAAATGTTGTGATGCAATGTAATGTTGATTTTATGTATGAGCTCTTTTATGGTTTCTATCAAATAACGTTTACTTTGACTGATTGTGGTCGAATCAATTTCCTTGCTATTGAGCTGGAACAGTGATGAGTTAGGACAAGCCAAGAGTATCCATTCTTCAATGATGTGTTGACTGTACAAATTGAAAGGACTATCCCCCAGATTCATCAGTGTCCCGTTTTGCTAGTCCTTAATAGCGATTATTAAGGAATCGCTATTAAAGACTCGCAAAATGGGATTCATGTAGAAATCGCAATTTTATTTGCAATTTCTACAGCTTCCTTATTTGCGATTAGCAAATTGCTAATCGCAAATAAGGAATGACTCCCCATTCATTCCTGTGGGCCTAATCGCAAATAAGGATGCGATTTCAAGGATGCCAGGGGTGTCCAAAGGACACCTTGTAGCACCCCTGAAATGTAAATGTAGGCTGATGTTGCGCACACACATGTCCAAAGGACATGTGTGTGTGTAACATACAACTTAGAAAAATGCACTAAAGTGCATTTTTCTAAGTTTTCGCTATTTACCACGAAGTCAGACTTCGCGGTAAATAGCGGCCAAAAATAGCGATTTCGCAATTTTTAAAAGGTTCATGAATTGCATTTAAGGAATCTCAAATTGGGATTCCTTAAATGCGATCGCAATTTGATAAATCGCAATTATTTGCGATTTTTCAAATTGCGAGTTCATGAACCATTGATGAATCTCAAATGCCATTTTTGCGGGCGCAAACGGATGATTTTGCGATTCGCACCGTTTGCGCTCGCAAAAATGCTTGATGAATCTACCTTATCTACCCAGATATTCAGTAATGGACAATCTACACTAGCCTACGACTGAATACGGATAGTGAGATGCACAGTGGTATACTAAGGGTGCCACAGATTCTAGTGCAATGAAGGATTTCATCCTTTCAAGTCAACAACTGAACACCACAATAGATCACCTACCTCTCTGATGCTTTGCTCGCCCCTTTTACATCCCCATCTTTTATGTCTCTTTTTTCCTCTATCCCATGTGTCCCCCCATCTTTCTCTTTCTCCTTTGCCTCTCTTTCCCTTCAACTCATATCTCTCCCCTCTGCTATTCTCAAATTTAGGTTTGCAAAAGTTCTTCGTCTATAGGAGACTAAGGAAGGAGGAAGGAGAGAACATGTAACTGCTCATCTACCCACTCCTTCTGTGTGGATAGCCTGGATAGAGTGTTAATGTATTTGATGTGTGAAGCCCTCACAAATGTGAACTGTATTGGAGAAGCCACAGTGGATGCTTTCCCAAATGCCTCTATTAGCTAGCCAAAGTCAGGAAGGGGGAGAGAATTGACAATCAGATCACTGTTTGCAGCGCTAACCATGAAATATTCACACCCAGTACCAGATAGCCAACCCCGTATTGCTGCTACATTGCATTTTCTGAAGGCCAGTCACAACAGGACATGCAGCCCAATGCTTTCTAAAGATCTAATCAACCCAAGCCTATGCCATTCAGTCATGGGTCTTGACTGTTTTGTTTGCTTCTCCACCCCACAGAGCATCATCTGACTGACATTTTTCAAGGGCCATCATGCTGAGACAGCAATGACTTCTTCCGCTTCGTCATGGGTAGAACGGTCAGCACCTGGACCATAGGTAACCAGTGCAAAAATAAAATTCATATTACTTTTTTTTTATTTATTTTTTTTTATTAAGAGATAAGACAATTTTATTAAAAAAAACAATACATTGTTCAAGAATAATTCCATACATATTAAAAGATATAAATATAGAAATTCATAGTGTGCAGTAGTATTAATCAAACTGTGCAGAAATTAATAACATACAATAGCTATTCATAAATAATACTTCATCAAATCATGGCTCCAAGATCTAAATTCCTCCAGCTCTTCACAGGTGCCCAAATATTCCTACCGAACTCCCGTTTCTTTCTTCCCTTAAATTTATATAGGCAGGCTTCCAGATTGTAAATACCCAATAGCCTAGCCAACCACATCTGAAATGTGGGGGCATTAGAGTCTTTCCACCCCGCAGATATCAACATTCGAAGTACTGCAACAGCAATAAATATCAATGCTTGTGTGTGTCTTCCAACCTTGAGTTTGGTGTCTGACCCTATAAGAACCAAGGTGGGGGATAGGTTGATGTTATTGCCTAGCAGCCCCCTCAAAAACTTTGTTATCTCACTAAGGATTAGGGCCAGATTGGGACAACCATAAAACATATGCACCAAATCTGCTGGACCTGTATTACATCTTGGACACTTATCATCCTCTCTTAACCCCCACCCATAATGTTTCACAGGTGTATAATAAAGGTTGAACACCGTCTTGTAGTGTTGGGCCCTCAAGTTTGATGCTCGAAATACTTTATTAGTTAAGAGTAGGGCCAGTCTATGTCTACATCCGGGTCCCCCAACTTAAGCGACCACGCCACCTCAGTTTTCTCCAAATCATCTGGGAGGCCCGACATCAAAAAATTATAAGCTGTACCAATCTTCTTTCCCCCTCTTTTTAAATAGTCGATCAATTGACTGTCTGGTGTCAACACCAATTTTGGTCTGATTGCAGATATAGTTTGAGCAACTTGCCAATATAAAAGCCATTGATTTCCAGGAATCCCATACCTCCGCTGTAACTCACTGAAGCTGAATATATCCCCGCCCACCATGATATCACCCAAGCATCTTACCCCCTGTTCCCTCCATGTAGCACAGTGGACATTCTGGCCTAGATGACCAAATTGGCTCGATTTCCACAGGCTGGTATTGGCATTTATTTTGGCAATCCTCAAGATTTTGCAGATGGATTTCCAAGTCCCCCAAACTCCTTCCATAATCTTATATCTTGTCTTACTATAGAATCTCCTATCCACCTCACACTGCAATAAACCATATGCTTTTCTACCCAGCAGTAACTCAAATATGGAAGGGGGATCTTGATTCTCATTATGTCCTTCCACTGGCAGGGGTTCAGATTGAATCAGTATGTTCATTTGTGTAAGAAGACATACCAGATGGTAGAGTTTTAGGTTCGGCATCGATAGACCGCCCTTATCCCCTGGTAGTGATAGATAGATAATGGAGCGTCTTATTTTGCCGTACTGCCAAACAAACCTGGCAAATGTGGATTCAATTTTCCTAATCATTATTTCCCCTAAAAATAGTGGTATAGCCCTGAAAAGATATAATATTTTGGGGAACATGGTCATTTTCAGGGCGTTCACCCTACCTATCAGGGATAAATGCAGCACATCAATTCTTCTTAACTCAGTCTCAATTGAGCCCAACAGTGGTAGGTAGTTCTCTTCCACCATCTTCTCGACAGATGAATTAATTTTGACCCCCGATAGACAGCAGATTCTACGAACCTAGGATCGCTCTTCCTAATATTTTTTGTGCAGATGATCTGGGTTTTTCCCTCATTCAGCCTATACCCGGAGCAGCTACCAAATTCATTAGCCAGTTGTACTAGTTCAGACATTGCTTGATGGGGGTCTGAGGTTATTATTGCCAAATCATCTGCATAGGCTAGCAGTTTAGTGGTAAATCCATTGACCGTCACCGGGCTTATTTGACGTGAGGCCAGGATTCTCTGTATAAAGGGGTCTATATATAAAGAGAACAAAATTGGGGAACAGGGGCACCCCTGGCGCGTCCCCCTCTTGATTATTATTTTGTCAGATTGATGCCCCATAACCGATACCCTAGCAACCGGATTAATATACATCGCTTTAATTGCCCTCAGTAAATTGCTGCCAAATCCTCTGCCTTCCATAATACCCCAGAGATACTCCCAAACCACACGATCGAAGGCTTTCTCCGCGTCGAGGAGGATCATGGCCATCTCCTCCCCCGCAGCACCAAGAGCATCAACCAGGGCTATTGCCCTTCTTGTATGGTCAGTGGTGCCCCTCCCTGGCACGAACCCATGCTGCCACGGGGATAAGAGCCGGCCAATGATCCCCCCCAGCCTGCTCGCCCAGATCTTAGAATATAGCTTTGTATCTGCATTAATAAGTGAAATGGGGCGGTATGATCCTGGTGCTTCCTTGGGTTTCCCCTTCTTATGGAAAATAATGATATTAGTCTCTTTCCATGATTCAGGTATTTTCCCTGTGTGTAGAATCCCGTTAAATAGGTCAAGCAAAATATGGGCGATCTGTTTTTCTAAACACACATATACCTCTAGGGGTATCCCATCGGGCCCTGCCGCCTTGCCCGCACCTAATTCATGTAGAGCTTTTATTAGCTCTGTAATCTCTAGGTCTTTCTCGAGTTCTTCCTTGCCCTGCGCATTTAATCTGGGACCGCCGTCTGCGTAACCTAACCCTTGCTCGCTGGTCAGCTCCTCTTCATCATATAATCTTTGATAAAAGTTGCGGAATACTCTTAATATCTCATTGGGTTCTGTATACTCGAGACCCTCTTCCTGTATGCAGGAAATTAAGTTTTTGGTTCTTTCCTGTCTTATCTGCAAGGCCAGGGCCCTACCTGCCTGCTCCCCTGTTTCGTAGCGTCTTGCCCTAGACGCCTGATAACTTCTCGCCTCCTTTTCGGTAACTGTTTTCTGAAGGTTAGCTTTAATGTTTGTAATTCTTTTAAGACTTCCCTGACCATCCTGACCTTGGCCGATTTCCCTGATATGCTGTTCTTCAGCCATAGCTAGCCCATCCATCAGCTTCTCAACCTCACTCCTATCCTCCCTCCTAAGCCTAGCTGAGCAGCTGATTGTTTCTCCCCTCAGAGAGGTTTAAAGGCCTCCCATACCCCATTCCTAGACGCACTATAGCGATTGGCATCATAAAACTCCTCTGCCCATTTCCTGAGATGTTCTACAAATCTGATATCCAGCAATAGCTTCCGCTCAAAAGACCAGCTGGTTTGTTTCCTCTCAATACTGGATATTTTACATGTTATGATCAGTGGATTGTGGTCTGAAATAGATTTAGGGAGTTTCCTGATGCCAACCCTATTCGTTTCTGATGCAGAGATCAACAAATAGTCTAGCTTAGTGTATTTTACATTAGGGAAAGAAAAATAGGTGTAACCTGGGTCAAGAGGCTCCTTATCCCCCCAGACATCTTTCAACCCATGGGAATTCTTAAGGGAATCTAGGGCACGGAACACCCTTGGTTTCCGTCCAGAGTAGCCCGCCGGGTCATTCCAATCCACCGATATATTTAGATCCCCACAAACTATTATGGGCGTTGGCCAGTTGGCCAGCTCTCCCTCCAGAAAGTCAAAGACTTCTGGGTCATCTTGATTTGACTGCAATGTAATAAACTAGCCTGCGCACCTACCTAGTTTAAACCAATTCTTCAAAGTGTAAATCAAGCTTACTTGTGTATGGGAGCTGTCCCAGTGTGAATCGTGCCCACAATTCCTTGTACAACAGCTCTGTAAGGACCTGGTATAACCAGGTCAGACTTGGAGCTCACCTGAGTCCATTTAAGGTTTCAAAGTTTTATAAAAAAATGTTTGTGTTTACTTGTCCTAATTCAACATAATGTGACGTGCGAAAGTTCTTGTTCAAAATATTCGTGTTTTTACTGTACACAATAAAATATATTCATAAAGTTTCAACAAATCTGAACATTGTGATGTCATAACATACACTTAGGCTTAATACAATGTTAAATCACATATGTATATATCACTCCTTGCGTTTTTACAAAAGTACTTGAGTAAATCATAAACATCAAAACATATCCCAATGCATTTCGGGTCACTACTGGACCCTTCTTCAGGGGTTGATCCTTTTCAAACGGTATAAATCCTTGATATTCAATGGATGTTCTGTATATGAGCACTTCAAAGGTGTATTTCAAACACTGTAAAGATAGTAATCGCCATAATGGGAATATGAGTATTTATATGTGAGAGTCACAACTACACTGTATCAGATGTGAGTAATAATGAGGAGATAAAATAAAAAATAAAAAATAAAGTCGTAAGGATACTGTGGAACTAACGAGGCAAGGTAAAAGTGTATCGAAAAATACTGTTAGGAAGTTAACTGTGATAGTGCCGAGGTACCAACTAGTTAGAAAGACCCTACTGCCACAAATAAATGAATTATCCACCGAACACCAAGTGATGGGGAAACTACAAACCATGTGCAAATCAAGTGCACAAAAATAAAAAGTACCGGCTTACCCGTCCAGCAGAAACAGTAGTGGACGGTCTCAAGGATTCAATAACTGTATCCGATTCTGAAAATTACGTATATGCATGTGTCAAAGCAGCCAATTGGCATGACAAATGAAACGTTTCCAAATTGCAATGTTTGTCTGCTAACTTACCAAAAACGAGTGTCGTGAATGAAAATTCTAGAATTTCCGCAACCTGCGGTGCATCGTAAACGCGGTGACCAGAAGCTCCCTGTAATATAGAGGGGCGAGTACATCAGTAACCCGCCTTGATTTTACCCGTGTTATAAAAGCTCACAATAAGCGGAGAAGCGCTTAAGTGGTTCCTACCTTCGGTACCGAAGCCGGTACTTTTTATTTTTGTGCACTTGATTTGCACATGGTTTGTAGTTTCCCCATCACTTGGTGTTCGGTGGATAATTCATTTATTTGTGGCAGTAGGGTCTTTCTAACTAGTTGGTACCTCGGCACTATCACAGTTAACTTCCTAACAGTATTTTTCGATACACTTTTACCTTGCCTCGTTAGTTCCACAGTATCCTTACGACTTTATTTTTTATTTTTTATTTTATCTCCTCATTATTACTCACATCTGATACAGTGTAGTTGTGACTCTCACATATAAATACTCATATTCCCATTATGGCGATTACTATCTTTACAGTGTTTGAAATACACCTTTGAAGTGCTCATATACAGAACATCCATTGAATATCAAGGATTTATACCGTTTGAAAAGGATCAACCCCTGAAGAAGGGTCCAGTAGTGACCCGAAATGCATTGGGATATGTTTTGATGTTTATGATTTACTCAAGTACTTTTGTAAAAACGCAAGGAGTGATATATACATATGTGATTTAACATTGTATTAAGCCTAAGTGTATGTTATGACATCACAATGTTCAGATTTGTTGAAACTTTATGAATATATTTTATTGTGTACAGTAAAAACACGAATATTTTGAACAAGAACTTTCGCACGTCACATTATGTTGAATTAGGACAAGTAAACACAAAAAATTTTTTATAAAACTTTGAAACCTTAAATGGACTCAGGTGAGCTCCAAGTCTGACCTGGTTATACCAGGTCCTTACAGAGCTATCATCTTGATTTGACCCATAGACCACACATAGAGTGTACCCTATGTTGAGTTCCGCTATCGCCCATCTGCCACCACTATCCGCTTTGTGTCGTTTAGCCCCCCTAAGTAGGGTTTAGCCAATATAGCGACCCCCCTAGTGTTTGACGTTTGTGAGGAGCAAGACAGAATCTCATACCCCCTCAATTGCATCATATTTCGTTTAGCCCAGGGGAGATGGGTCTCCTGCAAACAAAAGATATCGATGTTATTGTACTTTGCAAAATACTCCACATTTTGTCTTTTTCTCACATCGTTCAGGCCACCCACGTTAGCTGTGCAGATATTAATGCTTGCCATGCATTTGATCTAAATCTTCCTGTAGAACCTGAATTGCAGTTATATTCTGCAAAAAACTCCTAGGTCTAATAATTTCTTCTTCAAAACCTCTTATCTCCTTTTTTTTTTGCTTTCTCCCCCCCGACCCTCCCCCTCCCCCCATTCCCCCCCCGCCCGACACCCCTGCCACCCTTCCCCAACACACCCCCACCCCTACTCGAAAGGCGCTCAGACCTGGTCTGTGCGTGTGATGGACACAGTGAGAACAGTGAAACCCCTCCACATCGATCCTTATACTAATACTGACCCCCCCTACCACACTCTACATTGCTATACCCTACCAGCCCATGATCTGTAACTTATACTTTACTGAATTACTTCAATGACCAGCCGGCCATTCCTATAAACCAGAGTCTACTACTTTACTTCCCATGAGAGTCCAGAAACTCTATAGCTTTGATTTCAGATGAGAAATAAAAAGTTCTCCCATCGTTGATAATTTTTAGTTGCGCTGGATTTATCAAGTAGGCCTGCATCTTCTTCTCGATGAACGGATTGATCAATTGCCTGAGTCACCAACGTCTCTCCACTGTTGCGTGGCAGAAGTCCGGGCGAACAAAGAAAGAGACCCCTTTAACATTCCTCTTTGCGTCTGGTCTTGCCTTCTCCGAAATCGTCTGCCTAAGCAAAAAGTTACCCACAAAGATAAGGATTGCTCTGGGTTTATCATTCTCCTTTGCCCCCCTTTTGACTTTGAACGGGAAACGATGCGCTCGCTGAATTTCCGCAGTCCAGTCCCAGCTCGTGAGCTCAGGGAATGCTAGTCCAAATAGTTTAATTACATAGGCCCTAGTATCGGACCCTTCCATTCCCTCGGGAACCCCAAGGATCCGGAGATTATTTCGCCTGAGCCGGTTCTCCATGTCCTCCAGCTTCCACTGGATGTCTGTAATTTACGAGCTTTGGGCTTCAACTTTATTGGTCGCCGCCGCGGCCTCCACCTCTGTAGTGACTATTCTGTCTTCGAGATTGGTCACTCGATCTCCCAAGTTGATGCAGACCTTAGACAGTTTCCTGACTGCACCCTGGATTTTCCTTACTGCTGCTTGAGACTTACGGCTGTCCTGCCGGGCTTCCTCCCTATGTGCCAAGATCTCTTTATGTATAATCTCCAAGAGTGACATCTGGGCCACCGCTCCCCCCGGGCTACCTTGCAGGGGCATTGCCGAGGAATGGTCTCAACTTAGCTCATCTTGAGAATTCTCTCGAAATTTGGGCGCCATTTGCGATTTTACTGCCGTAACTGGTGAGTCCAGCGCTTGGTCGTTCTCTGAGTCCTGATCTGATATCGGGTTAGAGCTATCCTCCTCCTCTGACCATTCGCCTCCCTCTGATACTGAAAAGAAACATTCGCTCGGGACTTTTTCGCACTCTTTGTAATTTTCAGCCTCTGGGTGGTCTCCCGGATCCCCCTGGCGTACTTTTGGCACCTCATCAGATTCCAGCTCGCCTTGAACGTCAGCCATGTGCCCAACCTCATCCTTGTCAACCCGCTTCAATTGTCTAATGATAACTTCTTTAGGACCTCCTGAATCCGGCCCAGCCTCGTCAATTATCTGATTGATGCACTGAGGTCCTACATTTGTTTCCGCTGCCTCACCTTCAATTATTCTATTATCGTTACCAGAGTCATTTTCTGAACCCTCGGGTAAGTTTGGCTTTGATATCTTAGAGCTTGTTACTTCCACATGTACCCCTTGTTCTAGTCTGCCCAAGGACACAGGGGCCGCATCGTGATCAATTGGTGTCAGCAAAGCTTCACTGTCTGTTACCGATAAGACATTTCCCCCCCCTTCTGCCACCGGTGGTATGTTTTTTAACCCCTTTTCCTTGACCACCTTAGAGAAGAAGTCAGCAATAGGGGGAGCAGAGGCTGCAGCGATGGCTTGCCTTGTTCTGGACGCGATTTGCTTGTTTACCTGGGGAGACTGTGTTTTCAGATCCGCTTCTGCTGATGTTGGTACCGGCTCACCGCACGTCTTCTTTTTCTTTTCTGTGGCAGATTTATTTCCTGTGTTCACTTTAGGAGCCATTATCTTTTCTCTACTATCAAGCCGGCAGCGCCTTTTGGTATCCTCCAATGCCCCTTCACTAGCGAGCAGCTTTACTGCCGACTCCGCTTCTGGCTCCGCTTCCGTTGGTCTGCTACACGGAGTTACACACTCGCTCCGCCTTCTCCTCCTCTGCTGTCGAAGCCGGGTGCTCACAGCGAGAGCCGACCACGTCATCACCAAGGATCTCCCTCCTATCCGCCCTGAGGCACGCTTCCCGAAACTCTGCCTCACCTCAGTCACTGTGCGGCTCTGCAGGATCTCCCCGACAGCCCGACCTCCCCTCCTCGCACTGCGCCGGTCACGATCACCGGCCACAAAGGAGAGCCGGGACAGCTCGCAAATCAGCTGCAGTGCCGAGCTGCGGGTAAGCGGGGGGGGGCATCCGTCTCTTCTTAGCAGTTCAAGCAGACTGTTTCCATATAATGCTGCCACAATTACTTCTGCCTTTCCGACGATATTTACAGCAGCATTACTTAGGCAATGTAGAGCTTAAGCGAGGATTTTCCTAGGGGCTCCACTGTTCAGCTGCTTACGGCCTCAGCTAGGCCGCCATCTTGCCTCCGTTAATAAAATTCATGTTACAGCAGTTACAAAAATGTTGCTCTTAATCCCCTACTCCACTTGCTGAGTTGTATTTTTTTTAAATTAACTTAAGTGAGAGAGGGTACTGGTGTATTTCAAGAGGACATGTAATTTGTTCCATCCTCATGCGCTCTGCCTCTGCCTTTTGCCTTCTAAAATCACAGTTGTGGACCAGACTAACCATAATAGGAGATAGAAACTAAAGATTTGCCAGGACAGAAGGGCGATGCAGTAGACTGCCCAACCTTGTTATAATGTCCAGGGTGTTTTTGGATTGATATACACTTTGGCTGTAATCGTCATCCGGAGTTTAAGCTCCGCCTACATGAAAGGAGCATGCCCATTTGCAGCATCACCACGCAGGCTGTAATGCAGCCTGCCTGGAGACCAGGGAAAGTGTGCATGACTGTTTTGGGCAGCCCAAGAGAACCAGCCAAACAGTCATGTGCACTTAGGTAGATAATCAACAACTGACATTTTTTGTGTGTTGACCCGACATCCTTGGTAGTGGGATGCCCCCTTTACCTTGAGTGGCACCGTAATATTTGCATATCCCCAATCTGGGAATACATTATTTTTGTACTTTTGGGCTAAACAACTCTGATGTGCGACTTGTCCAAGCCATCACTACCATTTTATGTCATAACATGTGCACTAAGGAGTCGGCAAACCACTCCTGCTCTGCCCTGTTTCAAGAGAAGAGCAGCCCCTTACTCCCACCCACCTGCAAAGGAGCACGGAAACATAAAATGATAATAACGCAGAGTTATTATCATTTTATGTTTCCTTTACTTTGCACTGCTTAAAAGCAGTGTGGTGGAGCACCTCCACCAAAGCGGAGGAGCCGCCACTGATTAATGCCCCCAACGCACAGGGAGAAAACCCAAGGGCACCATGGCCTTTGATTCTTTGTGTGTTTTTTAAACAAACTCCTGCTTTGGGAATTTGTTTTTGAAACAGAAACAGAAGTGCTGAGCAGGTCCTGAAAAACACCTTACCTGTTGTGTATTTCCCTCAGCCTGCAGTGGAGCCACCATTGCGGTGGCTTCACTGGAGGCTTAGGGATCACTGCCAAGCAGGGGTCTGTAAATAAGGCTGGTGGGTCTTAGCCAAGAGGGCAGAGGTCATAGTCTCTACTGACCTCATTGAAGCCCTAAGTTTCCAAAGTTTTAAAACACACCAGATCTCTAGTTGAACCCTAGAATCTTCTCAGGCTAATTTGTTAATGTTTAGGACAATAGTATGCCCATGCTGTAAATAGCTGGGCAATGCTGAATGTGGACACGAACCCCACAACTGCTACGCTGAGCATAATATGGTGGTTACATAAAGGAAATATCTTTGACAAGATCAGGAGCTGGGTCCCGCACACATGTGGAAGTCTTGCTCTCTGTTTCTTGCGGCTATTCAGTGGATCCCTGGAGGTCCCCGCACTGCCACCTCATCTCCAGGTCACACAATAAAACTGGGTGTAAGTTTCCACACAACAGTCATGTTCCTTTGCACATTGTTTAGTGAAGGTGTAGCTCATACTGTACTTAGTACCAGGGTTTCACACAAGCAGAACACTCTTAGGGCCTCATGTACAAGCCCAGTGCACCGCTGGTGCGTCACTTTTTTTTTTTACGCGCTGGCAGCACAATGGGCTTGCTCATATTTACAAGGGCACGTAAAGTCATCCTGCATGACTTTCATGGCCTTGTAAATCTGGGCCCCTTTCACACATTACTCTGCATGAAAGGGGCGTTCCATGGTTGTTGTTGCTGTGGGTGTTCCTACGCAACATCCATGGAAACTGACACTTTCCCAGATTGTCAATGTTTTGTAAAACTGGGAATGCATCAGAATACTGCGCCTTGCCTCGTAGGAGTGGCGAAACAAGGAGAAATACTTTTATTTCTCCTGGCTTTTTTCATCTTTCTATGCCTGCTGTAGTCTGCAGCAAGCATAGAAAGAGGAAAACGCCATCAAAGATTGGTTTTGTGCAGGAAGGTGTCCCTTCATGCATTAAAACAGCCATCCCTGACACGCAGGCACCTTTGCAACAAGACGCAAGGGTGCATTGGCCAACGGCTGCTATTTGTGCACCGGCACAGGGGAGAAGGACAAAAATGCGCCGCATTTCTGCCCTTTTATTTTCACGCAGGGCAGCGCAGGAAGAAGGCTTGACAACTGGAAAGCAGAGGACGCGAACGCCAAATTAAATGACATAAAGCCCAAAGACTGAAGTGAAGAGATACAGCAAAGTCCTGAAAAATAACATAAAAATTACGGTGCGCCACAAGATTCAAAATACAATACATCCTATCACAGGCAGTACACACCAACCTATAGTAGTCCCTTTTTCCCTCGAATGACACAAGGCAGAGATATGTGGTCCTGATGAGAACACCCCTCAATAAGGGTGCTCGAAACGCGTAGACCAACCCTCTATGCAGCCTTAGGAACCTCCATAAAGTGCTAAACGTTCTAAACTTAAAAATCATCCCAAGGTTGCTTTGAATTCTAAAGCAAATTTGTTTGTATAAATGAAGAAAAATGTATATTGTGTAAATAGGAAGTGTGAGAGACTCTAGTGAGTCTGGATGAATGTTAGTTTGGAAGGTGTGAAAGGAGAGAATAAATGTTAGTTTTGATTTTCTGTAAGTTGTGTTAAAATAGTAAATATCAAGAAATGTATATAAATGTGGTGGTGTTATAAAAACAATGAAAATGTGTTTTTGAATAATAAAAAACAAAAATATAAAGATTTATATCAGACAGAAAAAGAAGTCTTGAAAATATGGTGTTTTGTTTCACTATGTTATTATAGTTGTCCTAGAGTTAAATTGCAGTACTGGTAATTGTTTTGTGATATAGCTTAATGTTTAGGAAGCATTGCCACATGTGGCACATGAATAGCTCCCCTTTATAGCAGATAAAGTATTGTCTTGTGCTACCAGTGATATTTAATAGTTGATCCTTTCATGTCAACTTTGATTATCTCTTTAGACCACTCACCTTCATTCTCAATTCTCTTACCAACGTCTGGTCTCCATACCACATGTTTAAGGTTATTTATGTAGCTGCTCCGACTGTTGTTCCAGGTACCATAGCAACGGTCTACTGAATACTATGTGATCTCTTCTAGAATGGAACTGGTACTTAGTGTGCACTCTGAGATCAAACACATGCAGCCACCAATGGTATGTAAGTATAAGGTCGGGCAACATCAAATAGGAGAGCGGGCTGCAAAGCTTGCCACATGGCTGTCCACAAAGGACAAGGGGCTGCTTTTGTCTGCAGACCTGGTCGCCTTCATAGGGTGAAAGTCGGTTTTGTTTGGGAAGAAGTTTGAGTGGGTGGAAGGAAGCGTTTGGTCCACCCAGCTTCATTTAACCTGTAATTACCCAAATCTCTGTGGTACTTATCTAGATGAGAGGATGGTACATGCAAGGATGCTCTTTCTACATGTAGCACACAGAGGATAAAAGGTAAAGAAGCACAGCTCAGAAATGGCACACACATGGGGAACTAGTGGGTATCCATGACCTCTGCTACCCTATAGGAACTTTAGCAATTACTGTGACTGTCTCCTTATAACTCCTTCTTTTACATCGAATCAGGCCTCTCCCAAGGCCAGGGGAGAGAGCAATACAATCACAAAATGATTTAAAGTAAACTACTTCACGAGTCCTTCTGGCTTTTTTTTCTTTTCGTTTTTGCTCGATGTTCTGAATCAAGCTCCAACTTTACATATGGTCCTTTTTGTATTTTTGAGGCACTTTCGAGTAAGGAAGTTTCTTCGAAAATTACCTGCACACTCTCGGGGACTACCAGGTTGTAATTTACAGATACATATATTAGCAACTCTTGGCCACTTGTTAGATTTGATGAGTGGTTTGTCCTTCAGATAAGTTGCCTGTCCATCATTGCACAGGAAGTCCCACCACAGCAGATGGCGACCTCCTCCCCATTGCCGAATGTGTGTAGAAGTTTTACAGATGGTAAAATTCTAGACCATATTCTCAAAAGTAATAGGATGCATGGAGATCAAATGACCGGTGAAACTGCAGAACTTCGTGTGTTCTGAGTTTCCCCATTATGTGCTGGTACTGCTTATCAGTTCTTTCTCTGTGAAATTGTGGTTTCTTGCGAATTAATTTCTAAAATAAAGAATAGCAGCCAGACGAAAACAGCCTTATGAAATTTCATTTTAGAGAAAACGTGAAATGACAAATGACCTTTCCCAAAAAAATATGAGTCAGTGGAACAAGTAAGGGCCTCATTTTGATGTCGGTGCGACCGCCACCGACAGCCTGTCAGTGGCGGTCTCACCGACATGCAGGCCATTAGTCCCACTGCCGCATTACGATGCGAACAGTCAGACTGCAGCGGTCTGGGGGACAGACCGCTGCCTCCGACAGGATAAAGGATCCCTTTGGATGCTATCCCTACCATCAGGGCGGTGCCTGCGCAGGAACACCGTAAGGATTAGGATGTCTCTTTCTGACTGCCTGTTCATGGCGGGCCCAAATAGGGCACCAGTTCCTCATAAGCCTTTGATGAGTGGCCTGGGAGGCACATGTAGTACCCCCCACACATCCATGCACCCTGTGCTAGGCACTACATGGTGTCTGGCATATGGTGCATGGATGTGCACTAATTGCCTTTTACTATTGCAACTTTTGTTGCAGCCCTTTTCCTGGGCCGCAGTGGCAGCCGCAGTAGTAAAAGGCACTTTCCGACTGCAGCACGGCGGTCCTACCGCGATAGACTCATTGTCGAACAGTCACCTACCCACGGCAATGGCAGCCCGACGCTCGTCCAACCGCCATAATAATCAGGCCCTAAATGTTTGTTTCAAACCCAGCATGATAATAAGGTAAGAAGGGAAAAGGGGTTGATACACAGTAGGGGAATGAATGGAGAAGGGTAAATAGCGAGGGGTTTGATAAAATTAATAAAATGGAAGAGGATGTAAGGGACTTGAAAAAAGAGTGTAAAGCGGGAGGGAAGATAAATACCTTGTAGAAAAAAGGGAGTAAAGTGGGAGACGGAGTAAGGGATTTGAAAAAGGGAGTAAAGCGGATGGGTGAATAAGGGTTGGTGACAAAAAAGGAAAGTAAGGGGTTTCAAAAAAGGTAGTAAATTAGGAATTGGATTAAGGGGTTTACTCAAAAAGGAAGTAAAGTGGGAGAGAAGTATGGGGTTTGTTTAAAAAGAGAGGGAAAGCTGTAGGGGGAGTAAGAAGTTTATAAAAACAGGAGTAAAGCTGGAGGGGAAATAAGGGTTTGAAAAAGGAGGACATTGGGAGTAAAGGGGTCTGTCAAAAATGGGAGCAAATACGTAGTGGAAGTAAATGGTTTGTATAAAAAAGGAGTAAAGCTGAAGGGTAAGTAATGGGTTTGTAAAAAATGGAGCAAAGCAGGAGTGAGAATAAGGGATTATAAAAATCAACGAAAAGTTGGAGGAGAAGAAAGGGCTTTGTAAAAATAAAGGGAGTAAAGATGGAGGGTATGTAAGTTGTTTGAAAAAGGAGTAAAGTGCCAATAATTCATTGCATGCTTCCTTCAGAGGATTCAAAAAACATAGCAGGCCTGGTGTTTAACAAGCAAGGCTCCTGCTGCAATTCTCACATATTAAAACACACTTCCATATACTCCTGAAGAGAGTTCATACAACACGTGCTTTGTTCTATAGCCCAGAGGTTAACTGACATAATTGTACATTCTTCCTTATATGAGACAATAAACATGACTGAAAAGACTATGGTAAATGTGCAAACGCATGTCACTTACAGTCATCTACCCCATCTCGGTCTGCACTTCTGCAGCCTCCGACAATGCCAGATTCCTAATATCTTAAACTTTAGTTATAATTAGATGTTTCTGAATGTTATAGTCTCCCAGGTCATCAAAGAGAGGGGAGAATTTTTTTTAAAGTAGTTGTCCAGGGGCAGCTTAAAGTGAATTTTAAGACAGAGGCGCACATGTATAGCCAGACTTCATTAACTATAACTTGTGCCTTCTCCATGTGCTGCTTATACCACTTTATATCATCTCACTTATACCATGTAAATAATGGTATTTAATAGAACAGTTATGACATCACAAATCAAATCTTTTGTGAGAACACAGTGCATGTAGATTGGCGAGTTATAGTTAATGTAGTGTGGCTACAGAGTTGAACACGCTGTGTATGGAGGTCAGTGGCGGCTGGTGACATTTGAAAGTGGCAGGGCGTAAAAGTTGCGTATGAGTCTTGCATCGCGAGCTTGCGAAGCGCGCACAGATGACCAACAGAAAGGGTGTTTGGGGTTTCTCCCCCAGAGAAATTTTTGAGGAATACAGTGGCAAATTGTGCATTTCAAAGCAAATTTTAAAAAGGAAGGAGGTTTTTAAAGCAATTGTAAAAGTGTGGTCTTGAACTATTTAAACACATTAAACACTGTCCCAAATTATACTGCATTTAATATGTTCAACAGTTACTGTAGTGTGCAAATTGTACAGTACCCTGAAACTATGGAAATGTCACACCTAAGCAATCTGAAAACCCACAGAAGGCAAATTCAATTGCTTCACATGTGAACATGACCATCAACAGTGGACATAACTGTGAATTAACAAATAAAAAAACACAGAAGGCAAATTCAATTGCTTCAAATGTGAATGTCACTGTCTACAAATCTGACCAGCTTTCCCTACTTCAAATCAAATTATAACAAAAGCCCGGAAAATGTTGAGTTATAAACGGAAGGCTCCATAGGCAAAATGCAAGTTTGCCTTTGAAATCTTTGCATCGTTATTGGAATGTGTAACACAATCCACTCCCCTGGCGGGGGCCTCTCCACAAAATATGGCGAGGAGATGAGGGGGCCCTAATACTCCTACAGCAAGCAGCTTTCCAGGAACCCGCAGTGAGCTGGCCCTAATGCAGCACATGGCCTAAGGGGGCTTACTTTACACTGCAGGTGCGTTTATTTACTTTAATATGTACCAATAATCAGGATGATACTAGATCTGTTATCTTCTATTGTACAACACAGAGATACAATTTTCCTGTAGCTACACTGCAACTAAATCAACACATGCACAGCATCAGTCCAGATAACACTGAATCTTACTGCACAGCACACATAAAGTACAATGCTTATTTTATTATGTATAATACTGCGCATGCACATACATACTAGCTCACGTACCCTCCATTACCCTGTATTTTAACAAGGGGCTGCCACTTAAATATCAAACCAGACATTGACACTGAGAAACGAGAAAGTATTTTGTTTTGCAGCTAAAAAAGGGTAACGCTGCAGGAAGTACATAACTGAACACAGCTACAAAGTCCTAGTGCAGCAAACAGTCTTAAACCTATTAATGACCTCCATACCTTTACAACGCAAGACATAGCCACGCCGCACAAGTAGGCTGGCCGCACTGGGCACAAATACGCTGAGGGACACTCATAAAGGCTACTGAGACCCCCTTACTTTCAACCTGCCCATATATATTGCCCTATAAGTGTTGCTGGAGATTCTGCCACAGAGCACAGGGTGCCAGCATCCCAGAAAGGGGTGTTGAGGGGTAAGGCCTGTCTACAAAGCTCCTCACCTGGTCCCTAGTCGCCTCTGCCCGCTGTTTGATCCTCGTGCAATGATCGGTGCCAGGTGCTGCAAGAGGGGTGCAGCTCTCAGACACCCTTGTTCTTCCCTCTCTGGCTCGTCTTCGCCTCTGCCCTCCTGCTGGTTCTCTCCTGGGTGAACCTCCCCACCAGCCCCACACTCCCTGTTCACCTGTTACTTGAGGCTAGAAATGCTCAATCACTGAATGGCTTAACACTAAGCCACTACAGTGATTGGGCATTGCTTGTTAGATGCTCCCACCCCCGCAGTGAGACACTAGACCGTGAACACAGACACTAGTACAGTACAGTACAGTAGTAGCCTAGCCATTAGCCAATCCTGACGCTGCTCTCTAAAGAGAGCAGCATCAGGATTCGACTGAGCACGAAAAAAACGCCGCTCATTTTTTAAGTACTGGGGTATGTTGCATGAGCAAACCCCGTACTCTGCAGTGCTTGCTTTTTCATAACCATTTAGTTTGCTCGCTGCACAAAGGCAGTCGGGCAAACACTACATGCGCAGTGCGCACTGTGCCGGCACTCCAGCGCCACCCAGTGTCAGACAGTGCATGTAACATCACAGTGAAGCTTCAGCTTGACACCACGGCCGCAGGGCAATAATTATCGGGTAATTTATTCGAGCGGCGCGTTAATTTATAAAACTTCTATTAACGCGCCGCTCGAATAAATTGCCCGATAATTATTAGTGGGGCAACGGCCCACCGCCCAAATGGTAAAACCGCCACTGATGGAGGTGCACGAGTTAGAATAATTTGAAAGTGTTGCGTAAATTATAAATTAAAGGTTTAAGCATGAATTTTGAACATTAATTTTTCCTGAACTGCAACTTTTGTTTGTAGCTAAAGAATAAATGAAGTTATATTAATTTAACGGTGGTGCATAAATTATACATTTAAGTTATAACTATAACTTGGGAATTTCTAATGTTTAAGTTTCGTATGTAAGAAAGAATAGATAACTTTTTCCTAACTAAAACAAATGTTGAACCCTGGTTTTGTTCATTGAATTTCAATGGTTTTCATTCTTATTGAACAAAACATTTAAATCTTAGAGTTTCTGTTGTTTAGTGGAGTGTCATTAAGAAGAGTGTGGTAGATTAAAGTGGAGGAGAGTGTTGTAAAGTATACTGTTGTAGAGTATAGTGTTGTAGACTGGAGAGTGGTATACTTGCGTAGCGTACAGTGGAGTAGCATACAGTGGAGTGGCGCAGAGTGTAGTGTAGTACAGTGGAGTGCGGTACGGTTAAGTGGCGTGTAGCAGAGTGGCATAGAGTTGAATAGCGTAGATTGGAGTGTTGTAGAGTTGAGTGTCATACAGTAGAATAGCGTACAGTGGAGTGGCAAAGAGTAGAGTGGCGTAGAGTGGAGTGTGGTAGAGTTTAAAAGCGTACAGTGGAGTAGCATATAGTGAAATGGCATAGTTTGGAGTGGCATACACTGAGTGAGCTATAGTGTAGTACCATACAGTATAATAGTGTAGAGTGGAGTGCGGAAGAGTGGTGAAGTGTTTAGTGGAGTGTTGTACAGTGGAGTGCCGTGGCATAGAGTGGAATACTGTATAATGGAGTGGCGTACAGTGGAGTGGCATAGGGTGGAATAGCATAGAGTGGAGTGGGAAGGGTGGAGTTTTGTACAGTGGAAAAGCCTAGAGTGGAGTAGCATAGAGTAGAATAGCGTATGGTGCAGTGGCATAGACTGGAATGGCATAGAGGGGAGTGGGGTAGAATGAAGTGGCATAGAGTGGAGTGGCATAGGGTGGAATAGCATAGAGTGGAGTGGGAAGGGTGGAGTTTTGTACAGTGGAAAAGCATAGAGTGGAGTAGCGTAGAGTAGAATGGCCTAGGGTGCAGTGGCATAGACTGGAATGGTATAGAGGGGAGTGGATAGAGTGGAGTGGCATAGAGTGGAGTGGTGTAGGGTGGAGTGGGGTAGAGTAGAGTGGTGTAGAGTGCGGTGGCACACAGTGGAGTGGCATACATTGGAATACCATATATTAGAGTGCCATGCAGTGGAGTGGAGTACTATAGAGTGGAAAAGCATTGTGTAGAGTGCCATGCAATGGAGTTGCGTACAGTGAAATAGTGTAAAGTGTATTGGCGTACAGTTTAGTGGTGTACAGTGTAGTGGTGTACAGTGGAGTGTGTTAGAATGGAGTGGAGTGGCGTACAGTGGAATAGTATAAAGAGGAGTGGAGTGGCATGCCGTGGAGTGGCAGGGAGTGGAGTGCCTTACAGTGTAGTGTTCTAGAGAAATGGCATGGAGTAGAATACCATAGAGTGGAGTGGCATACAGTGGAGTAGCATACAGTAGAGTGGCGTACAGTGGAGTGAAGTTAGAACACAATGGCATATAGTGGAATAGCATAGACTGGAGTGGCGTAGAGTGGAGTCACATACATTGTTGTGGCATAGAGTGGTGTTTTGGAGATTGGAATACCATAGAGTGGAGTGTTATAGAGTGGAGCTGTGTAGACTGTAGGGGTGTACAGTGTAATAACGTACTGTGGAGTGGCGTAGAGTGGATAATTGTAGAGTAGAGTGGAATATAGTAGAATAGGAGCAAGTGTAGTAGTGTAGAGTGGAGTGGCATAGAGTGGAGCGGCGTTCAGAGGACAGTAAACAATGGACTGGGGTAGAGTGCAATAATATTTACAGTTACGGGCATACAGAATAGTGACATATGGTGGCATAGAGTGGAATAGCATACAATAGAATGACGCTGAATGGAGTGTCGTACAGTGGAATAGGATAGAGTGTAGTAGGTAGAGCGGGTTGGCGTAGAGTGGAGTGGTGTAAAATGTAGTGATAAAGTTTGTAACAGCATACAGTGGATTGTCGCAGAGTGTACTGGCATAGAGTGGAGTGGTGTAGAATGGCGTGGCATAGAGTGGAGTGTCATAGAGTGGAATGGAGTGATGTAGAGTGCAGAGACGCAGAGAGGAGTGGAGTAGAGGGAAATGGCATAGAGTGAAATGGCAAGAGTAGAATACCATAGAGTGGAGTGTCGTACAGTGGAGTTGCGTACAGTGGAATAGTGTAGACTGTATTGATGTACAGTGTAGTAGAAGACAGTAAAGTGCATAGCGTATACTGGAGTATTGTACAGTTGAGCAGCATTAAGTGGAATAGCGTACAGTGGAGTGGTGTAAGGAGCAGTGCCATACAGTGGAGTAGAATGGAGTAGAGTGGCATACCTTGGATTGCTGTAGAATGGACTGGTGAAGAGTGGAATGAGGTACAGTGTAGTGGGGGTACATCGGAATAGCATAGAGTGGAGAGGCGTACACTGGAAAAAAGGAGTAAAGCTGAAGGGGAAGTAATAGGTTTGTAAAAAATGAAGTAAAGCAGGAATGATAGTAAGGGGCCTTTAAAAATAGAAGAAAAGCAGAAGGGGAAGAAAGGGTTTTGTAAAAAAGGAAGACAAGCTAGAGTGTAATTGCAGAGGGTGGAGTGGCATAGAGGGGAGTGGCATAGAGCAGTGGTTCTTAACATTTTTATTTCTCTGGTCCCCCACATAATCACTACTGGAACCCGGGGGCCACCAATGAATCATTATTTGATTTCAGGGTCCCATACTGAGTCCTTACTGGAAAGAGGGGACCCAAACATCAGTACTTTCAATGATTTGAACCACAAACAAATACACAAAAAAACAGAAACAATCATTCAAAACCAAATACATAAATGATGAAAAAATATTTTTAATTCACAAACAAGTAGTAGCAAAATCATTGTTTTAATTTTAATGGGAAGATTGGAGCACTTCTAAATTCAAATGAGACAACTCATCTCCTGTTAGAAATTGATGTGGTTTGAAAAGGGGTAAAATGCCAATAATATATTGTATGCTTCCTTCGAGGATTCAAGACACACAGCAGGCCTGCTGTTTACCAAGCAATGCACCTTCTGCAATTCTCACATATTAAAACACACTTCCATACACTCCTGAGGGGGAATCATACAACACATACTTTGTACACTAGCCCAGAGGTCAACCAATATCATTGACCATTCTTCCTTAGATGAGGCCATAAACAAGACTGAAAAGGCTATGGTAAATGTTCAAATGCATGTCACTTACTTCCATCTCCCCCACCTCTCTCTGTTCTTCTGAAGCCTCTGACAATGCCAGACCCTTAATATCTTGAACTGAAGTTATAATTAGATGTTTCTGAATGTTATAATCTCCCAGGTCATCAAAGAGAGGGAAACGTTTTTTGAAGGTGGTTGTCCAGGGGCAGCTTGAAGTACATTTTAAGAAAGAGGGGCACATATATAGGCAGACTAACTTAACTATAATTAGCGCCTTCTCCATGCACTGCTTATACCGTTTTATATCATCTCATTTAGACCATGTAAAATAATAGTATTTACAAGAAAAGTTAGACATTGCAAATCAATCCTTTTGTAAGAACATAGTGCCTGTAGAGTGGTGAGTTATAGTTAATGTAATGTGGCTACAGAGTTGAATACAATGTGTATGGAGGTACGCAAATTATAATAATTTGAAGGTGTTGCATAAATTATAAATTTAAGGTATAAGCTTACATTTAGAAATTACATTTTTTCTGTAGTTTAACTTTTGTTTGTAACTAAAGACTAAATAAAGTTAGATTAATTTGAAGGTGGTGCATAAATTATAAATGTATGGTATTACTATACCGTAATAATTTGTAATGTTTGTGGGCTGGAGTGGCATACAGTACAATAGCGTACACCGGAGTAGGGAAGAGTGCAGTGTGTAGAGTAGAAAGGCATAGTGTGTAATAGCGTAGAGTGCAGTGGGGCACAGTGAAGTAGTGTAGAGTAAAGTGGCATAGAGTTGAGTGAGATACGGTGTAGTGGCGTATAGTGGAATTGCACAGACTGGAGTAGCGTGGAGATGAGTGGCGTACAGTGTAGTGGCGTAGAGTGAAGCACTGAAGAGTGGAAAACTATAGATTGGGATGTTGTAGAATTGAGTGACGTACAGTGTAGTGGGGAATTTTAAAAGATTAAATCCAAAAACAGTGCTTAGAAGTTAATAGACAGTGCTAGGCCAGGGTAAACCCAAAGTTCAGGCCAATCACAATGGAGGGCAGGCCGGCTACAGGACCCACGCATGGCCTGCTGAAAAAGTACCTTTGTATGGAGCAAGCGTCAACATCAAAGACTTGATGTGTTGGTTCCGATTGACGCAGTATAGTCGATGCGTAGGAGCCAAGCATCGCAGTCGGTGTCCAAGGATCTGTGTTGCGCCATCATTGAACTACACAGTCAGGATCTGCGTTACCGCCAAATCGGCACTGCAGAGTGGCAGTCCCTCCTACAGCACAGCAATCAGCAGGCAGCAGGCCAACACAACAATGTAGGTGGCAAAGTGGCAGCCCCTCCTACAGCACAACAGTTTTTATTCCAGGCAGAATGTCCTTGGTTCCAGCAAAGTTCTGATTTGGTTGTGTCAGGGGTCCAGTGCTTACACCCAAATGTGCCTTGAAGTGGGGAAGACTTCAAAGAGACCTTTGAAGAACACACAGTCACTGCCTTTCCTGTCCTGGCTCCAGACTCATTACAGGAGGGGTTCAGCTCTTTGTGTGGGGTCAGGCACAGCCCGATTGAGGTGCAAGAGTCATCTCCTACCTCCTACTCTATCTCCAGAAGGCCCATCAGCCTGGTGATGGGCCATCAGGATGCAAATGTCACAGCCCAGCTCACTATGTATGACTGCCTGGAGAAATGCACAAAGCCTAACTATCACCCAACCCAGACGTGTATTCAGAGACAAGCAGAGGACAGGGATAGTTGAAGAAAGAAAATGCCAACTTTCTTAAAAGTGTCATTTTCAGACTTACAATTAAAAATCCCACTTCGCCATAAGTTGTAATTTCAAATTGTGAGTCCAGAGACACCACACTCAAAATCTCTATCTTTTCCCAATTGGAAATTACACTTAAAAGATGTTTTAAGGCATGGGTACTTTCCCTCAGAGCCAAATTTACAGTGTGGTTTGTGGCCGAGGGCTGTACCAGTGGCGGCGGGATCAGTGGGAGGCAAAGTCAGTAGGGGCAGGGCTAAATAAAAAACAAAATCACTATTTTTCAAAACATTACTAGACAATACTGTATTTCCAAAGGATATGTAACTACAATGATCACATTTTGTTAATAAATTTTTATCATTAGACAATAGCAGTCTTAAGAAGGATTGCCTGGCATTTTGCATTAACAGGATACTCAGCACAGGCCCATTGCAGGCACAGGTTTCCCTGAGTCAAATAAATTGATATGTTAAAGACAAATATACTTCAAACTTTTTTTTTACATTTCATGTGTCCTATTAGCATTCTGTAAACTGTTACTATGTCTGAAACGGCAAGCCTTAAGAGCTGATCCAGATGTATGTCTGTGATCTTATTGCTGAGTTTGCTCTTCAGCAGTCCCATTGTGGAAAACGAACTTTCACAAACATATGTTGACCCAAACATACAAATTACCTTCTGGCCACTGTAAAAAGAAGAGGAAACTAGTGAGAAGGCACAATTTTCCAGAATTCTTCTGCTGTCTGTCACAAAAGAGATGCTTTGAGGGCTGAATTGTGCTGCGTGTCAATCAGGTCTATTTCTGATTGCGCCCTCTTTATGCCAATTAGGGCAACAATGTCAAAATATCATGCACTCGCCATCCAGGGGTTTTCAACCAGCCTGAACAAAGGGCGAGGGCTCTGAATTGAGAAAATCGATGTTTGGTCTCCCCAGAAATGTCTTCAAGTCATGCACCAAGTTCTAGCTTTGACAGAATTTATTGTGTATCTGCAAACCTCTATGTCACAGCCAAGAGTTTTGGTAAGTAGGTGAAGTCAGCATCATCTAGATGTTCTTTGAATAGCACAAGCTTACTTTCAAATGAGTAAATACCATTCATCATGGAGCACACAAGACGTTGTTTGCCTTGCAGGGTTAAATTGAGAGCATTAAAGTGTGTGAATAGATCTGAAAGAAAATGGAGCATAAAAAGCCATTTGACATCCGTTAGTACCAGGAATCATTGACCTTAACTGTTCACAAAGAGTTACATTTCATGAAGCAATGCAATGAACCACTTCAGAACTTTCCCTTTGCTCAGCCATCACATGTCAGTGTGCATCAAGAGATCTGTATGTTCAGCTTCGGAATCCACATGATCAAAGGAGAATGGATCACTTATCCTGTTTTTACCAGGTTCTACGGTTCTAACCGTCTAAAAAACCCTCTTTCATGTGAAAGTCGTAGGAGCAGTACATCTTGGTTGTCCCTTCGATAGTTACTTGAAAAGCATCATCATAGGGTCTTAGTTACGCTTTCCTCCACCTGGAGGGAGACCAACTGGTGTTTACAGTAGTGATCAGAGATGGTGAGTGTGAAAGTGAGATGAGTTTAAAATGACCTCCATCCCTCAAGTTTAATTGTATTCTCTTGGGGATGGGACAAGGCTAAAAACGGAGCTGGTGTGTAAATAGAAGGGCTACTTTTCTATAGCACCTACTTAAGAAATGTGAGTGGTCAACATATTTCAGCCCCTTCGGTGCCCTGTAGGGTCAGAGGACTTTCTTCAGGACCCAAAGGTGGCACATAACTATTCCGTGACGTGCGTAAGGAAGTAGTGCAATTACCCTTCTCCTCAATGCATCTATTAGTACATTGGTTGGTTATGGGTCAATGTTACCTATAACTAGAAAAACAGAAAAAAGACCCTAAAGACAGTAACACAATGTTAAATACTAGATATGTCGATCTATTATGATCAGATTTTGTCAGAGGTGATGCTAATAGTGGATTGGTCTTAACTCTTTACTGCTATACTCCGGACGATCGTGAGGGAAATGAAGATTAATAAAAACACATAATGCAGTTTTAGTTAAAGTGGCTGAGAACATATGGTCATAAATATATGTCTTGATGTGTTCATTTTTTTTTTTTTAAAAAGGTGTGCAAGTAATCGCTTAATGTACCATGCTGGACTGTTAGATGGATATACAGTGATTCCTGCATCAATATGTAATTATCGTGCATAGCTGTCTCCAAACATATAGACTTGTCCTCACACGTAGTCACGAGAATAAATAGACCCTTCGCGACATTAGTAAGGCAGCTTATGGAATGGGACGTTAGCGCAGACAATTCTGCGTCCGTTCTGTGTAAAACAGCTGTAAAATCTTTAATTGAAGCACCATTAGTACTAGAGCTGTGTGTTGCAGGCTAAAACTAGGGCGTTGGTGTTTTTTTCCAAAATAGATCTCACTGTGGTCGAGAGGTGCAGAAGCGGTACTCGTGATATGTAGCTTTATTTTACTTAACAAGTCAGTCACACCCGTCTGAGTAGTGTTGTCCAATAATAGCGCGTTTGGCACATTGAAGACTATGGACAAAAGTCCTCCGAATTATTCCACAAAAAATCTTGCTCTGATCGAGAGGTTTGTAGTTATCTTTAGATGTGGTATTGGTAGTTAGCCGTTCGTGATATGTAGCCTTAGTTTAAACAGGCCGACTATTGTGGGACGCGGTGTCGGCAATAGTGCTGGTGAATCGTGCGTGAGGCGCATTACAGGCATTGGCGGGGTTACCTTATCTTGGTGGCCTCTTTGGCTCCATCGGGGGACTGCAGACGAGAGAGAGAAAGAATTTCGGGATGGTTACGGCAGAGAGATGCGCTGTGATGTGCGCAGGCCTCTTGCTGGGATTGTCATACCTCTATGGAGTCTTCATTGCAACTTGTGCTCGCTCCCTCTCCTGTGCCCCGGTGACTCTGGCCGGTAGCGGAGGTTATTAATAGAAATGGAATTCTTTGTAGAAATTATGATTTTGATATCTTGATTGTAACAAATTAATCAATTGTAAATACATGAATTAAAAAGCAGCATCCGCCTATTATGAAGTTGCGAGAAACTGGCATCACATTGTCTCGCCAGTAATCTATTGCTCTGCTTCTTATCCTCATCATTGTACATACGGGCTCTAGAGTCCGTTTAATAAGAGTAAAGATCTGGAGGTTTCCACGTTGGTTTGGGATTAGCAGCAAATGGTTAATAGGATTAAGAAATGTCCTATTTTAGAATCTGGTATCCTATTATCTTGTGTATAGGCAATTGCCTGGTAGCCTGCACACGCTCTAGAGTCTGTTCAAAATGTGCTCAAGTGTGTATTTGGGGTGAGTAAAGGTCTGTATGTTTCCAAGTAGGTTTGGGTACATTTATTAATGATTATTGGATTCCATCAGTAGTTATGGCTTGGTCCAGTGGTGACCACTAATCCAGTTAGCCATCTAAATTTCTTTCTGGGTTGCAATAGTGTCCATCCATTATTAGGCTGAGGCTTAGGCTTTGTACCCATACCACCTCCAAACCAGTTCAAACTACAAAGCGAATTAGCAGAATTTTGCCCAAAACATTTACTGACAGCTTTTTTTTAAAGATAAAAAAAACAATGTTTTCGTCAACGTCAAACATCTGACTGAGGAAATCAACTGAGTGGTACCCAAAACACTAACCACGAAAAATAACAACGCAGAACAGATTGTTTTTTTAAAAGAACAACGGTGGGTGTACCATCTTAAGACTTATGAAGTAGGGTTGAATGACAGCATACTCTGGCAACCTTCTCACACTATCAATGGACGCTATTGCAACTCAGAAAGAAATTTAGATGGCTAACTGTATAAGTGGTCACCACTGAACCAAGCCATAACTACTGATGGAATCCCATAATCATTAATAACTGTACCCAACCTACTTGGAAACATCCAGACCCTAACTCACTCCAAAAACACACTTGAGCACATTTCGAACGCACTCTAGAGCGTGTGAAGGCTACCAAACAACTGCCCGTACATAAGATAATAGGATACCATATTCTTAAATAGGCTCTTAAATAATCCTATTAACCATTAGCTACTAATCCCAAACCAACGTTGAAACCTCCAGACCATTGCTCTTATTAAACAAACTCTAAAGCGCATATTTACCATGATGAGGATGAGAAGCAGACCAATAGATCACTACCGAGACAATGTGATGCCAGTTTCTCGCAACTTTATAATAGGCGGACGCTGCTTTTTAATTCATGTATTTACAACTGCTTCATTTGTCACAATCAAAATATACAAATTGTAATTTCTACAAAGAATACCCTTTTGCAAAGAAGCAGTCACTCTACTATGCCCATATGCAAGCATTCCTATTAATAGCCTCCACTACCGGCCCGTATCACCGGGGCACGGCAGATGGAGCGAGCACAATTGCAGTGAAGACTCCATGGAGGTATGACAATCCCGGCGAGAACACAGCGCACCTCTCTGCCATAATCAACCCGAATTTCTTTCCCGCCCCTGCAACGGCAGACCTAATGGCGGCTGGGTGCCCCAAAAATGACCACTCAATCAAGGAGCTGCTCACCCACCCTGGGGGGAGCCCACCCGAGAACACTAACCAGCAACCGGACACGGTGGAGCCCGGGCCAACCAATCCCCGGAGGAGCCAGTGACACGCACGTTCATGGATGCGCTCTTCATGTCCCTTCAGGATGATATCCACTCTCTTAAACGTAAATTCTCTCAAGAAATCAAAGGGACCCGGAGGGTTGTGGACATCCTTTGGGAGCACGTATTGGAATTGGAGGGAAAAGAAAGGGGCCGGGATGAGGAGATGGAGGTGCTGCATCAAGAAGTTCTCCATCTCCGGGAGCGGCACATCGATGGGCTCCTTCCGGGAGGAGAAGGCCTTTGAGGTTATGAAAGCCTACATGCGCCCGCTGGCAGACATATATCAAACATATGGCATCCCTGTGATTTCATACGCTGATGACATACAGCTGGTGGTGTCAGTTGACTCTAGGACCAATGGTGAGTAAAGCCAGCTGCTGCAGTGTCTTGCACAGGTGGTTAAATGGATGACAGGGATCTGTCTGAAATTAAACAGTGACAAAACCGAACTGAAGGTCCTCAGTAATGCAGGGGTACTCAGGCCGTTTGCCAGCTGGCCACGCTGCCTAGGGATTGCTCCAGTCCCGAAGACTGCCATTAAAAATCTCGGCTTCTGGATGGATAAGGAGCTCACTATGGAGACCAAGGCAAGGAAGGTGGCAGGTACCTGCTTTGGGTTCTTAAGAATGCTCCACAAGATCCTTGACCTAATCCCTATACAGCTAAGGAAAAAGTCATACATTCCCTGGTTACGCCTCGCCTGGACTATGGAAACCCGCTCCTTTTGGGTGCTCCTAAGAATGTCATCAACAAGTTACAGCTAGTCCAGAATGCAGCGGTCAGATTTCTGTGCCAGATGCCAATGAAGGAATCAGTTAAGAAGCATCGTAGACAGCTGCATTGGCTCCCAATTGAGGCGAGAATCAAGTTTAAAGCACCCTGCCTTACCTATAGAGCCATAAACAACAAAGGGCCCGGTAAGATCATAAACTTGATAGGCCTATACCTCCCCAATAGAAGTCTGAGGTCAGGCACTAAGCGACTGTTACAAACTACCAGAATAAAAAGGGCTAGATGAGGGGGAAGAGTCTTTTCCCACCTGGCGCCCAAGCTATGGAACTCACTCCGGCGGGAGATGAGATTTATAGAAGCAGAATCATCCTTCAGAAAAAAACTGAAAACCTGGTTCTTCAGTAAGTGCGACTAACTTTCTCCTCTTTGGGTTCTTTGCGTCTCATGCCTAATGCTGGAAGGCCTTCGGGTAGCCATGCGCTCTACAAATCCTAATAACATAACATAGCATAACATAACATTTGCAATCGCACCCTGAAGACCTAGAGAATCGATCCCGGAGGAACAACGTACGCATAAGAGAAGTGGCATACAAGGCAGAGGGGGATGACATCATTGGCTTTGTCCGTGACCTCTTTCATCACGTCTTGGGTGGCCCCCCCAGAGTCCAGCATCCAACTGGACAGAGCCCATCGAGTAGGGCCCCCCCAGCAAAACACCCCCAATCCGCCGGATATCAATGTCTGTATGCATGACTTCCAAGTCAAAGAGGGGATCTTGAGAAAAGAGCGCAATATGCACCCCATCGCTTATCAGGGACACTCCCTAACCCTCTTTCAGTACCTTGCGGCACTCACACTGAAAAAACATCTATCATTCCACCCATTGACAGCACATCTGCGCAGCCACGGGATTCCCTACTCTTGGGACCACCCTTTCCGCCTGATCTTCCACTGGGAGGGAAGGCTTCACCAATTGAATTCACTAACAGCGACCTGCTGAGTGCTGGGAATCAAGCTGCCGGAGGAGCAACAGGCGGGGGTCTCCACCCCCTCCCAAAGAGAGCAGAGAAACGGATGGCAGGGAGAGAGTCATCCCCGAACATCAACTAAACCAGACCTGGAGGAGAGCGCTAAGGGCCAGCTGACTGCCCTAGAGGCAGTTCATCAGCTATGGTGAAACTCAAAGGGACCGGAACACCGGGCCTTACATCAGCACTAATTGCAGACTTGGGGCCGGGTGGCGGGTGGGAGGAGTCGGAACCACTGGCAGCATTACACCCCATTGGACACACCAGGCAGCAACGTCTGGCCGTGGGACTATCCGTAAGACATAATTTTTTGTTTTATATCACTCTTGTTGAACTGTTTTCGTTGAGTTTTGTTTGGGGTACACACTCACCTCCACTTGTTCTGCATCATCACACACATAACTAGAGCATAACGTGTTTTGCTCTGATAATTACAAGCTGGGGGGAGGCAAAGATGGCCGGACAGGAGCTGGTGAACTTTCCTCAATCTAATGGCGGGTAACTTTCTTAGAATCCTCGCACTTAATGTGCGAGATCTCGAAAATCTTATTAAGCGTTGGCAATACTTAATTACCTTGAATCCACACAGGCGGATATCTGCCTCCTGTAAGAGACCCACATCCTCGCAGGGGACTGTCATAGACAAATGTCAAAGGCCTTTCCACAGCAACTTTTTTCTTATGCCCCTTCCTAATCTACAGGAGTGGCTAAAGTGGTAGCGAAATCCTTTCGGGGAAAAGTGGAGCAGAAAGTTGATGAGAACAGGAGCAGACTCCAAATACACTGGTTCACCCTTGCAGGGAGGTCATTCGTAGTTGGTTCAATCTACGCTCCCAATGAGAAACAGGCGATGTTCTTACATGATGCCCTGGAGAGGGTGCTGGGACCTGGGGTACACCTGGTATTACTGGGAGGGGATGTCAACTTAGTATTTGACAACTCACTAGACAGATCAGCCCAGAGATATGGTCGGACGGGAGCCCTGTCAAGCGAAGGTCAGGTGCGATTACATGAGCTAGGAGTGGTGCATCTGTGGAGGGCCAAGCAGGGAATTTTCTTTCTATTGTAATGCACATAAAACCTATGCTAGGCTGGACTACTTCCTGGGCACAAGGGAGATCCTCTCACTCACAAAAGACATAGACATCCACACAGCCACGCTGTCAGACCATGGGGCATTCGCGATCTCGTTGTCCTTTCCCGCAGCAACCCCTACCTCAAGACATTGGCGCTTACGTCACTCCATGTTGCACCGCCAAGAGGTCATAATGCAAATCCAGCACTCACTTAAAGATTTCCTCACACATAACGACACCCCTGAGACAACACCCGCAATATTTTGGGAAATACTGAAAGAAGTTATTAGGGGAGAACTCATTGCAATATCATCAGCAGACAACAAAATCCGCAGGGAAAAGAGAGAGGACCTCACCAAACGAACCATAGTGCTTGAATGCATACACCAGCGAATGGGCACCGCCAGGGTTTGGCGTCAACTCACCAACACTGGCGCTCAATTGGCAGCGTTAAGACACAGACAGGGCAGAATATGCCGCTCTTCGCTTGCGTCACTCATACTATGTGGGGGGGGGACAAATGCAGTTGCCGCCTAACTAACACACTGCGGGCACAGAGAAAATACCAAGGCATTCAATTGATTTACACCACACAGGGTGAGATGGTCTCCAAATGTCCGGACATAGCGAAAGCCTTCAAGGAGTTCTATGCACACTTACACTCATATCAATCTCTGATTCCCGGGGCCAGAGTTCAATACCTCAGGGAGGTACGCACTGCCTCGCTCACCCCTGATATCAGGCAGAGTCCCTTAAAGGGGACTTCCACATAGAGGAGGTTATATCCACCATTGCACGCCTTAAACTCACTAAGTCGCCTGGCCCAGATCGGTACTTTGCAGCTTTTTACAAGACCTTCTGTTCAATAGTGACACCAATCCTGATAAGACTTTTTCATTATTTCTCGGAACCGGGGGCGATCCCAGCCCAGACAAACTAGCGACAATACCAAACACACCTTCCATATTATTGAAAAGGCCGGCAGGGCTCAAGGGGAATTTATGCTATTAGGGGTTGACGCGGAAAAAGCCTTTGACCTGGTCCACTGGCCATACCTAGAACAAGTTCTAAAACACTTAGAGTTTGGGGACAAATGCAGGACACGCATTCTTAACTGCTACCGAGCCCCAATGGCTGTAGTTCATCTCAACAGGTATACTTCCACCCCCTTCCCAATTCATAGAGGCACCAGACAGGGCTGCCCCCTATCTCCCCTGCTCTTCGCCCTCTATATGGAGCCCATGGCCCAGAGGATTCGGGACCACCCGGACAGCACCAGAGTGCTGTGCGGCAGTGACCGTCACTCCATCAGCCTATATGCGGACGACGTGCTGGTGACCCTGGAGGATACGCCCACTTCCCTGCCGGCGTTTTCAGGGGTGCTGAGGGTCTTCAGGCGGCTTCAGGGTTGCAAATCAATATAGGGAAATCTCAGGCCCTCAACCTATCTGTGCCCCCCCCACACTGTGCATCACCTAGCAGCTTGTCACCCCATCCAATGGGCCCTCCGAGACCATCCCGTACCTGGGGATCAACCTAGCCCCTACAAACCAGGCAACTGCACATTGCTACTAAAAGGCGCTTTTCCTACAAATCCGACACGACTTGGAAGGTGGAAACACTTCCAAATCTCCTGGCTGGGATGGATAGCAGCCTCCAAGATGACGGTCCTCCCTAAAATATTGTACCTCTTTCAGACCCTGCCCCTCTCGCCGCTGCCAGGCATGATAGCCAAACTCCAGTCAGAGCTAGCACACTTTATCTGGCAGGGAAGGAAGTCCTGCATGAAGAGATCCTTGAGCTGCCTCCCGCCGGAGGCCGGAAGCTTTGGTATACTGGACTTACAACTCTATTATAGGGCGGCGCAACTACGCTATCTATTAGAAAGGGGGCGTCAGAGTCTGGGAAACACTGGCTTTTTCAAGACAGGCGGCTGCGTGCACATCCCTTTGGAAGATCCTCTTTCTTCCTAAAGCACACAGGCCGCCGAATTTGTATCTATCACCGATAACCCGGACGACCATGACTGCTTGGGACTAAACCAGTCTCAAATTAGGGCTGACCACTTATCCATTCCCGCTGACCCCCCTACTCAATAACCTGGACTTCACTCCAGAGACCATGGCGGAGGGATTCACAATCTGGAAACAGTGGGCCTGCTGCTCTATGGGATATTTCTTTGACACTGAGGGCATACTCTCCTCCCCCCAACTGTGGAAAGAATTTGGACTCCCGGAGACCGAAAGGTTCCACTATTTAGACACTGAATCACATATTCACTAAATAGACCCAACGCGCAGAGCCTCTTAACCCAATACGACATATGTCTCTCAGCCAAATCGTCGGACAAAAGCTTAATATCCAAGCTATACGCCCTCCTACTCCAAACGTATATCCATACATTTAAGGCGGGCAGGCAAGATGGGTGGAGGAACCCGGGTGGACCCTGAGCACTAAGGAATGGGAGGATATAGCATACAGGGCTCGCCACACAGCCTACAGTATGGTACTCATTGAGACCCTGACCAAAATAAAAACACACTGGTATTGCACACCGGTCAGGCTACATAAAATCTGGCCCACACAAAGCGAGGACTGCTGGCGGGGATGCGGGTGTTAAGTTTTAACGGGGTGAACCCATAAAACTACCCGGCCTGGGTCAATATAACAGTTCGTTCGAGAAATGGTTGTTGTCGTTCCTTACTACTATAAGTTATACACATAAAAACAGACAATACAACACACACGATTCTGATTAGATTCAAAAAGGAGGAAATGTAATTTTCATGAGTGACACATTCATTAAATGCAATTGTGAGCCAAAGCAGTAATGTTTCTCAATGTATCAACTTGAATACATTCGTAGTGCATGTAGTATTTACAGTGCTCACAGTGTGATAGGAAGAAAAAGGAGGGTATTTGGGTAATGAGGGTGAATTGGTGAGTGAGGGACAGGGTAAAGGTATAGTGACATAGGCACAATAACTATTATATACAATAAAACCGATCCAGCCTAATATAGGTCTACAGTTCCCATATCTACATAACTCATAGGCATATATTCATTAGCTTGTTCTGATTCTATGAGTTTGTTGATATGTGGTAGATGGTCTACGTTTTGACCCCTGGTGGAAGGAGGGTGATTTGTTCCTCACTGTGGAGTCTTCATCAGGACAGGGTTGTGTAAGGAGCACCTACAGGTAATAGAAATGGTTCAATGTGTGAAATAGCTATGGTGAAAGCTCAAATAGGTGATCTGAATAGCACCTACTTGTGATAGGAAAGACTGTCAATGGACCATCCTTGTAGGGCACTCAAAGGCTCCTTGGACTCTGAAGCGGAATAAATGGTCTAAGTATTAACATGAGGTGGATAAATCAGGATTCCTCATGAAAAATAAAGGCTGTACAAAGACTCACTTTGCTGAAAAAGCTTGCACACAGGGTAATGAATCTCCCGATGCAGGGTTGAATCAATCATGGACAGGGTCTGTGCAGAAGAAAAAGGGGGTGGTTCAGACACATGTCTACCCTCATCTTAGTAAGTAATCAAAAATGATGGCCTCTCATCGGTACACATGTGAGTGGTGCAGCTAACCACCTGCACCCTGGAATGCCTAGGGGTGTGTCACGTGGGAGCGTCGCCATTGGTGACTGGGTTAGGAAAGATTAACGCCCTGGTATGACTAAGAAAGTTGCGGTATCTTAAGAGAATAAGGTAGAAGGGGCTATCTGAGTCAATGACCCCAGAGTCCTTCTCCAACAATCGTGCGGCATCAGTTACGCGAAAATGTTCCCACAACTAATTAGTATCATGGCTATGTGTAGCTGACAAGACTCATCGCGGGCATGGATGCGCAACTACGCAAGTGTTAAAAATTACGCGGTGTCATTTTGAGTTTGAGAAAGCGGGCTAACTGAGTATGTAACCCCAGAGCGTTTCTCTGCCCCGTGCGCGGCATCGGTAAAGAAGGGATTACAACAGGGCTAAGCTAATCAGCGGCATACACACGCATCAAACCTGGTATTGGCACGGAATGACCAGTGTCAATGCGAGTGAGGTGTCCGCGCTAACTGAGTCAGTGACCCCAGAGCGTTTCTCTTTCCAATAGCGTGGTATCGGTAAAAGGAATCGTGTACATCGAGTAAAATGTGCAGTGTTAGGGCGAGTGAGGAGTACACGCTAAATGAGTACGTGACCCCAGAGCGTTACTCTATCAGGAGCATGGTATCAGTAGAAGGAATCGCTTACATCAAGTACAGTGGAGTATTCTAAAAGCATCTACTCGCGGGCAGGGAAGCTTGCGAGGGCGATAAATCATCGTAAAGTGACAAAGACAAATTAATTAACCGGGTAATCATATCGGGCTCTCACCACTCTCTTAATCCGTGAAACCTTGAAGTGAGTCCGCTCGAGGAGCTCACGCTAGAAGAAGCCAAAAAAGAGGGGTTGGTTGGAGGCTCATCACCAGTTGAGCCAATGGGAATAGGAGGGGCCGGGTCTCAACCGAGTTGGCTTGAAGCATGTTGCCGTGGTAATGCGTGACGGTGCAAAATGTGACTGACAGTTTACGGAGCCCTATTTCATCTTGTGCTCTGGAAAAGTGTTAACAGAGAAGCAGGTGCTTGTACAACATGTACTTCGTTGTCGCGGACATGAGTTTGTGTTTGACCATATCGTTCAGCGAGGATGCGGGGGCAGCGGGTCGATGAAACACTAGTGTGGGACTGCCCTCAGATTCAGCAATACTGGTCACAGGTTATAGATGACATAGACAACCACCTAGACACTCAGTTCTCGCGATTTCCAGCCTAAGTGCTGCTCAGCCATCCAAACCTACTTACATTCCCCTTAAAATCTTGATGTGGCTGGCAAATAGGCATGGCACTGGGGGCAGCCTCTCATCTCAAGCCATTCTCGCTTACTGGGGCACTGCACTCACACCTACACATATAAACTGGCTACACAGGATATGGCACATATTGGGAATGGAAAAGATAACCATGTCCTTGGCTGGGAAAGGTTCTGAGTTCTCTGAGTTATGGGGCCCATTTGTGTCACTGTTATCGCAGGAGTTTCGAGTATTGGCATGTCCAGATATCTCAGACTACTGCGCCTACTGGAGACGCCACAACCTGCAGCTCCACCACAGCAAGAATAAATCCATAACTACACAAAGGTTACTGTTCTGAATGGGGGTTAGTGAGGAGAGGAGGGAGGTATTGGGGGGTCTTGGACTGGGGTTTTTTCTCTTTTCTTTGTTTTTCTACTTTGTTACCAGCACAAAATAATGCTTTGTAATGCCGCACCCAGGGTAGTTCACCCTCGATGGTTTGAAATCTGCTGCTGATATTTCATGTTCTACTTGAAAATGCTAATAAAAGATTTAAACCATAAAATGTTTGCTTTATTAATGTAGTTTTCAAAGAAAATTTTGGCTGCTGAAAGAAAAATTTTCTTCACCAGGTCTGCCTCTATGAATGGTTTCTTAAGTTTGGCAAGCAAATAGCATATTTTGAACGATACTTCTGTAACAGCCTCAGATTACTTCCTCTGGCAAAAGATGATCTTCTGCTGGCAAAGAAGCACTTGCTTTGACGATGACACTTTTGCAGAACGCTGATTTGAGTTCAATTGGAAGTTCCCAGTGTATCCAAAGTGTCGCGTTTTGCAGTGCAGATCCAGGTTATACCCCTTAAGAACATTTACTTTCTCTCTGCAAAGCAGACAGATGTTTTTCTCTTTTGGGCATTCAACAAACAAGTACTCTTCTTCCCATGCTGGCTGGAATGCCCTGTGTTCACTCTGTATTTGCAAGGCTTGGTACCTGGACTGTAGGCCATTGCAGAGCTCTCCAGCTTGTTTGTTACTGTGCAATAAGTAACAAGGACCAGGAATCAGATTTTCCGCTTGACGACTGATGGACCGACACTGCCCCATGACCGATTGACCAACACCATCCCACGACCGATGGACCGACACACAACACATTGACTGACACTGCCTCACGACCGATGGACCGGCACTGCATCTTGCTACAGATCTGTGAGCAACACCAAAGTAATGCTTTGCTTAAACATACAAAGTAATGTACAAAAATGCAAACAAAAAACAGGAAGCTTTCCTAAAGCCAGTTTGTGCAGAAAATGTGGCACTCAATAGGGATTTTAAATTAATGGTATTCATAAGATCATAGCCGGCTTGAGTTAGAAAACTGTTTTGCTGTGAATTGTAGGTTTAATGAGCTATCCAAAATATTACAATGAGTACTTGTAAACAGCTTTTGACCTGTAAGGAATCTGTGCACAATAACCTATGAAATTTCCAGCAGATATAAAAGTAAACATTGAAGAGGGCTGTTGGAGCATACGTGCTATTTACATTAGGCAATCAGAAGCATTAACACATCAGCTATGTGTTCGACCAAAACTCATGTTTGTTTCTTCTCTTTAAAACTGCAGATGAGCCATAATGTTTTATTAAACCGCCTTTGATTTATGAATTAAAAACTTCTAATTATTATAGCATCTGTGCATTTTGACAGGAAAAAATTACAGGAGTTAATCATTGCCAGTGCTGGGCAGCAGTATCCCAAAAACCACCCGGAAATCTAATGTAATGCTCCTCCGGCATTTCCAGAAGAAAATCTGCAGTTGATTTTCCCACATCTACGTGAGCAGCGCAGCACACAAAGGGTTGTATTAGAGGGTTTTAGCCAGTGGAAAGCCTTTCTTTGCTGAACAGGAAGAGGCACATCTGAAGATGGGACTTGTAATTAAAGGGAGGACCTGAAATATACCAATTTAAAGCCATCTGGGCTGTGTCTTTCTGTTTCACCAGCATGACCCCCCACTTCCCCCCTCCTGCGAAGAACTCTCAGGTGTTATACATTTCCAAACTCAGTATGGGGATGCGGTGGGCCCAGATTTCACAGGCACTTTTTAAAAAAGCTCTGTCTTTTTACAAAAGGGCCAATTTCATGATTGTTTTGCAACTCGCGAACTCCTGGAGGGTCTCCTTATAATAGGATTTGCCAAACAAATAACTATGCACAGAGATTCTCAATGTAATATTATCACAAGAACGCATGTTGTTGATTTTACCATGTACATTGCTACTTGCCAGAAATGGTGAACACATTTGTGGCATTGCCATAATCTGCATCCAAGTCTCAAATGTCATTTGTATCTGAAGAAATGCACAAACGTCAGAGTTCCAGTGAATCTCTTGACACAAGGTCTGACAGGAGTGTGGCAGAGCTTAAGAGATTTTTCAAACGTTGTTGATTGGAAGTAAAAAAAGAGCGCCAAAAGAAAAAGGTTTCCTCTGTAAGTAAGCAAGCTGAGAAATCTCAACACTGCACGGTATCCAAATTATTTGACTGAGTCAAGTTAGAATTTCAAGTAGTCTTAACAGAATAAGGAATCTACAGCACAGCTAATTCTTGGTGGAAAAGATGAAGTGCAGATAACATGGCGTCCCTCATTATCTTGTGACACATTTGGTTATTTACATTCACAGGGATGAATTATGACATAACACTCACCCCCCCCCCCCCAAAAAAGGGCACTACTTTATTTGGCATTGACTCGTGTTATTGCCTTTATCTTCTGTATCAGGTCTTTAACACCCGTTTTTACCAAACCAAAAAAGGGGTCAACTGCCTGGTTTTGAAAGGAAAAGGCCACTTACTTCGTCCATACGGATTAGACAGGTGATTTAATTTGACCCAGAGGAAGATGGCTGCCTAGGATTGGCCCTCCCCGTGAGGTAGAGGGTGATGACTGTTTCCAAAAACACTCTAACCAAGCTTTTGTGGTTAAATAATGGCTCTCTTTTTCCTTGAACCAACTTGGGTGCTTCCCTATTTTTCTCTAAAAATAGCACAGTAAATTAGCATTGTCATCGATTTAGTTCAAGTTAAGTGAGAAGAATATAGAACACTGAGAACGCAGTGAAAAGCAAAAGGAAGCACTGAAAAAAGGGGAAGGGAAGAAGAACGTAGTGAAAAGAAAAAGAAAGCACTTAAAAAATGGGAAGGAAAGAAGAAAACAGTGAAAAGCAAAAGAAAGACTGAAAAAACGTGAAGAAAAGAAGAATGCAGTGAAAAGCAAAAGAAAATATGCAAAGTAAAGAAGGAGAATGCGGTGAAAAGCAAAAGAAAGCACTGAAAAAATGGGAAGGAATGAAGAAAGGAGAAAGCAGGGAAAAAAGGAAGGAAAAACAAGCAGAAAGAACTCTGTGACCCTACCTTAAATGGATGGCAGAAGAGCACCAAGCTCTGGCCAAAAAGAAGCAAACTGCAGATGGGAAGAGCATCAAGTCATCTGGTCGGTGACGCAAACTGAGGGCAAAACGTGGGCGGCAAACAAGCTAGGGGTGAAGAGGTCGGGCCTACCTTAGGAGTGATTTATTTGTAATAAAAGGGAAGGTTTCGACGTGGCAAGTAGGTTAACTTGCCAGGTCGAAATAGCAGTATAAAACAGCACACACAGGCTCTGCAGTGGCAGGCCTGAGACATGTTTAAAGGGATTCTGAAGTGGGTGGCACAAACATCCCTGCAGGCCCACTAGCAGCATTTAAATTTACAGACCCTAGGCACATGTAGTGCACTGTACTAGGGACTTTTTGCCGAATAGCCAATGTTACCATGTTTTGAGTACAGAGCATATGCACTTTGGCACTTGTTAGCAGTAGTAAAGTGCAGCAGTGGCTCCTGTGTTAGAGTGGGGGGGGGGGCTGCGCCCCTCCCATCTGCACAACCCTTTTAAACGTTTTCTTTTTTTACATTCATGTTTCCACTGTGAAAGTGGTGGGGCGTAAATCCCTTCCTTGAATTGGAGAAAGTGAACGACACCTGATCAAATTGAGTTTGAACTCCTTGTGTAAGGTTTCTCCCCTGACAAGATTTTGAAAAGAACCTGGGCAGAAGGGTGCATTTTACAGCACAGAGTTCATAATCGTTTGGTAAAAGGACCTGCCCTGAAAGAGCACGTACATGCTATGCCAAACAAGCCCTACCTTCAGAAGGGGTCACAGAACTCACCCTACTCAAGTAAATGCACACAACAGAGGACTTTTTATGTAATGTCCCCTAAAAGTAGGTTAGAGATTTATGAATTACAGGGAATACAGAAAATCTGGTTGTGCAAGGCAATGCCTTATTTATTTTCAAGATATATATTTTATCTTTACTCACTTTATTTTCCAATTTAGCCTCTTTTAGGGAGATCCTTACTCTTTTTTCAGTTCAGAAAGATTTTATTGATAATCATAAAATCGAAAACGTACAGAGTAAGGATAAATAAGCACAAGGATAATGATACAATAAATAGTGAAACATAAGCACTGAAAAGGAAAATGAAATGCATTCATAACCAGCAAAATTAAATTACATAAAAATTAAAGACACCTGGTAAACGTAACAATGGTGAAAACTTATGCTAAGAAAATAGATACAGTAACTAAGGAACTCATGGAGGTTTAGCAACTTCTTGTTGAAATGGAGTTTGAGACAGGGAACGACGAGCATTAATGTCAAAAAATGATGTGACTGGATCCCACAGCTGCTTTCGTTTTGGGGCCAAAGCGAGTGGGTACACAAACGTTGTGTCTAACCTATGGTTATAACATATAGCGTACCACCATGCCTGATAGGAGAGTTTAGTGAAATCCTTCCATGTTTTGGTAACCTGTTGAAAAGCTACTGCAAGAAGCAGGTCAATTATTTTTATGCTGAGGGTGTAGTGATCCCATATAGGGGAGAGACTGCCTAAGAAGATGTGAGATATGTGAAAAGGGTGCGTAGAGGAGAAGATGGTATTAATTTGAGACCACACCTTAGTCCAGAACGCATGAACCAGTGCACACTTGAAAAGCATATGTTTCAAATCTGCGCAAGGTGTGGAGCAAGTCCAGCACGTATCTGGAATGCCGGAGTATCTTTTACTGAGAGTGAGTGGTGAGAGTAAGAGGCGATTATAAATAAAGAACAGAGTCTGAATCGTATTTGCAGCCCTGGAGGATTTCCGTAATTTCGTCCATATCTTGTCCCACATCACAATAGACCATGAGATACCCAAATCTTCTTCCCAAGCTTCTTCAACCTTAGTCTTTGGGAGATCCTTACTCTTATGTTATGGCTGAGGCTAGATGGAAAGGTCATGGTGCGCAACTGACAAGTTACACAGATTTCAATCACAGGATGTGGTCAGCACACTAGACAAATATTACAGATTCAAGAAGCTGTCCTAATGCTCTGTTCATATGATCATGTTCAAAGAGATCACATGATAAGAAAGCAATTCTGTTTGGCTACGCCACATCACCCTGTCAGTGTCACCATGTACTCACACACACTTGTTCAGATTCTGCCTTTCATATCAATCATTGTAGGCCTATCATATGGTAAATTGCTTCACCATCCTTATGCAAGGGATAGCCAGCATTTGGGTCAAGAATGGAATTAGTAATACAAGAATGGGCCATTTCTAAGCCTGGAGCAACCTAAATTTTGATTGGAATTATGGCAGGTTGCAAGGGACGGGCCTCTTTTTGGAAGGAGATAGCCAGAATGCACAACTTTGCACCTGAATATGGAACAGGGTGGTAAAATTTGGAGCAGGCCTGGCAGCGGCTGCCATACGGCAATGGCTGCCACTGACAGGGAGAGCAGGCATTCCTCTGTTGTTGACATGCACAATTTAGTTTCTACTAATAATGACCAGACAGTGGGGGCTGTGCTAGCCAGAGGCAGCTGCGGGTGTCCCAGGCGACCTTTATAAGGTTGGGACAAAGGTAAAGCAGCCTCTTTCACTGCTGGAACATAGCTACCTCCTGAGTACTGGTCATAAGTTCCAATGCCAAAGATTTCGGGCAACACTAACGGATAATTATTATGTTGCGGTTAGCCAGCATGTCCCATGGGATGCACACAGTGTGTCACCAAAGCCCCCTAATATGTCAGGGAAAAATGCTCACAATATATAAAAAAAAAAGCTATTATTTTCTCAAGCTTCCCCGTGTGTCCCAAAGCATACCCAGAATATGTTATAAATGCTTCATCACTGTGTTGGGACTAGCTAGTATGCACCCAGCAATAGCTGTAATATATCAGGTACCCCAGGATTATAGAAGTGCAGTGATGAAAAACATATAAAAAAGGCACATACAGTCACACCAATATATCCACAAGCAAATTTTTACCCTCAGTTGAGACTGAATCACTTAGGTAAAACTGGAAATTAAATAACCTGCAGCCTAGTATAGCTCCTTCTATTGCTCTTCTGAATGGTAGGCTGAGATCTCAGAAAGATTACAATTTTGACGTTTGAACCTGTAGCCTGAACTTAGTTTTCTTCCACAAAATCATTAATCTATTCAGCTTTTGTAATCCAGGGCAGAGATTTACATGATTGCTTTCTGCTTTCATTTCCTTTGGCTGCACAGTCTCAAAGTGTCATATTAAAATATCTTTCTTACATAATATTATTTATTAAAAAGCCCTGCATGAGTACACCACTAATGCAGGAAGAGTACATAATCCACACAGCAGAGACACACATCTTAGGCCAAGAAAGAATACGTTAAAACAGATAAAACTGAATTCAAGAAAATCTCAAAGATATGTACATCAATGTAAAACCTTTTCCAGCGAAGATTACACATAATGGAAGTGAAGGCATGGTGATTGAAACAGTGACATGATTCTGAAAGCCGAAAACTAAAGTCCCGAGCACATGTTTACTGGGTAAATACACTGTTTGCCAAATTCTCTTGTATTCAACAATGTTTAGCATGTATGATCCACACAAGTTGCTCTTCAAATTATTTAATCTTTACGAACACAACCAGCCTGCGTTACATTAAACATTTCATTTCTCAACATAGTGAGGTCAGATCAAAAACAACGCAGACATCATAGTCCATCAAGTGCTTAGAAGCAAACATAGTGTGCTTAAAAAACTTCACTGCCACTGCAGTAAATGCCGTGTTTTACTGTGCCCTCAGGTAACAGAGGCCATTAGTTTGGAATGCTGTATAAAGTAGGCAAGGAGAGAGGGGGGGAGGGGCTTCAGGAAGGTCACAAAACAAAAAGATGCTGATGCAGCAGCTCCCTGTAGAGAGTTGTCAGGCAAGACTTTTTGAGTGGCCAGGTGACTGTAATGACAAATAAACAACAGAAGAGACTATGGTGGGTAGCTTACCACGTGGAGGCCAAGGACAACCCTTAACCAGGTTCCAGTCCTCCGTGCACCTGATACGTAGCTGGTTCCCAGCTCAAAACTAGAATCAGCCTATTGTTTTATATCTTCCCAACATCAGTAAAGAGTGACATCCCTAAATCTCTCTTCTCCCCTGACTGTAAAGTTGCCTTTGGTGGAATGAAAGGCACTCATCATAAACAACAGGGTGTATGCAGCATGGCAAAGACAGTGAAAGTGGCAGCCTAGGCATTTCGTTAACTCAAACAGTGAGAACTGACGCAAAGTGTGAAGGGACGATCTTTCACTGAAAAGGCTGAAGCGCCAGCCCATTCATGACGTAGGGAAGAACACAATGGGCTTCTACGTACGGCGCCCAACCATACTTTATATTTCCGGCTCTATTCACTGCTACCGACGCTACCTTGCTTAATGCAATACAGGGGCTGCAAAGAATGAAGCCCTTCTTAATGATGTCACCCTGTCAAAGATACTGTCCGGAGTCCTAAAGCCAACACAAACGAGGTCAGGAAAAGGAGAGAAGGAATGCAAAACGTTTGAGGATGGCGCTGCAAAAATGGCCATTTCCAACACCCATACTATATTCTGTTTGGTGCACTTGCACTGTTCTCATGAATCAATCTGAGTATACTAACTTAATTTTTAGCCTCCAATTATAAATTCCTTGACAGTTATAGGATGTTTTAAAAATATTTATTTTCAATTTTTCTTCATTGTTAATGTACACTTTATTAATCTGTTAATATTATTACATTTTCTAAGCATTTGCAGAACCACTGGCATAAAGTATAGTGGCGTACAGTGGAGTGTGGCAATTGAAACAGCTGTAGCGTGAATGTGCGTTAAAGGATGAAGATGTAATGCTGCAGGAAAATAGATTATTTGATGTAAATATCAATTTTTGCTATTATGTGAGACTAGTGTAAGTAGTGTTAAAGTTATAATTTTTAAAATACTTAGTTATATATAGTGCCTTAGTATACCGCAATACATGCACATGACAATGCAGTATGTGATTGGTTATGGCTGTGTATACCAAACATAAAGGCAGCCATGTTGTTTTCAGTACAGTTTGCATTTCGCTATGCTCTGGGATAGGGTGTTAGATCTAGGTAAGGAGTAGATTTTATTGTTGTTTCCTACCCATTACCACTTTATTAAAATGTTAAAATGTAGATAAATGTAACAATAGTATCCTGTATCATTTTACAGCTTAATGTTTTGGGAAAAACGTACAATTAAAAAAAAAAAAATTAGGTAGTGCGGTAATCTGTAGGTATCACCATGGTACTCTGTAGACTTTTTAGTGAAGATTTAAATATGTTAAAATGGACAACACACTGTAGTGCACTATATTTGTAAACTATAGTGCACTTCATTGTAGTAAAAAAAAATTAAGTATATATTTATATTTGGTACCATGCTACTCACGAGGCTGTACCGTCACACTATCTAAATTTTTTATTTTATTTATAAAAACGTATATATATTTACTTTAATAAAGTGGTAATAGGTAGGGAAAAAATATCAAACCTAATACTTACCTACATCTAAGAGTGCAATGCAACAACACAGGAAGAGTATACCTAAAACCAATTTACTGCCTTTAACGTATGTAAAGGCAGTCATTAGTCAATCACATAATTACTTGTCATCGCTATGTACCATAATGCTTTCGTGAAATACTGCAAAATATTGCAACATTTAACAAAAATACTGTAACAACAGATGTCACTAAATTAAAATGCATCATAAAGTGAGAAATAATCACCCTACTTACCTGTAGTAACCAAAAGGATCATCTGTGCACCATAATGTGTAAGCCTGCCAAATTTCATGTCAATCCGTTCACCCGTTATTGCGCTAAGCAATATACAAAAGTCTATGGAAAATGCATTAGTGGAAAAAGGGAAACATCCTTTAAAACGCAACTTTTACTCAGCACTACCATTACGACGCAACTATTACAAGGCAAGTCATTACAACGACTTGCGCTGGAGGGCGCTCTAGGATAGGGAATAGTTTAATTACTATCCAACACCTTCCCTACTATCCACAGGGACTGGAGTTGGAATAGTAAATTAAACTATTCACTATCCAGCGCCCCCCAACGCAAGTCGTTGTAACGACTTGCGTTATAAAAGTTGCGTCGTAATGGCATGCGGAGTGAAAGCATGCGTTGTAATCTCATACATCCGTGGAAAAATGTGTTTTGGGACCCCTTTAATCTTTGCACCCTCTTGATCACTTACCACAATACATTGCATCATCTGCCAATGTAGAAAGAAAAACGGGTCTGCAAAGTTTCGTGGAGAATCCTGCAATGGGCGCAAAGTTATTTATGGTGAGAAATCTGAGGAATGCCTATCTTTGGTAACTATAACTATAACTACAGAGCGGCTATATACATTTTTATATATATATATATATATATATATATATATATATATATATATATATATATATATATATATATATCAAACACACGAGTTGCCCCAAGAGGAATCGCCACACACGGAAGGTATCCGCACTTTCACCCCAGGTTGCACAGCTTCAAATCAGGTAGCAGGCTTCCCTTTTGCCATACCCGTTTCAAGCATTACGCTCTTGATCACTGGCTAGCTGAACAAAGGAGGCGGAATTCAAAGAACCAATTTATTATAATGATAAGCCCCGCCCCAGTGGGCGCCGTAGCATGCTGGTACTTGTAGTTTGAATCATGCTGCTAGGCTCAAGGGTTCACTCCCCAAGTGGGTTCCACAGCCTCAGTTCAAAAAATGTCATACCCGTGAGGGTGAGAATCCTCGCCAAACTGTCCTCCACTGGCAAGTATTACACTGTGGTGCTGGCGCCTTTCCGTTCATGCGAGCGCTCCATTCACCGAGCACTCCAGACCCGCCTTGGCAAGCGGTGGGGCTTTTCCGTGGCCGGACCAGCCACTATATATCAAACACACGAGTTGCCCCAAGAGGAATCGCCACACACGGAAGGTATCCGCACTTTCACAAGTACCAGCATGCTACGGCGCCCACTGGGGCGGGGCTTATCATTATAATAACACACACACACACATATATATATATATATATATATATATATATATATATATATATATATATATATATATATATATATATTCAATCCACAACAACTTCAGGATACTGAAGAAAACAGGACACCCAAAAGCTCAATTGCAGAGTTTATTCAGCAGGTGAAAGAATCTCCACGACGCGTTTCGCCATTACGGCTTGGTCACGCTCATCGTATAGTGTGTGCAGCCATTTTTAAAACCCAACACCCTCCATATTGTTAGTGCACGTGTGTAGACTGGGTACCACGGCGGACATCTTGTAGTGTGAGTTTATGAATGACGTTGAATTAATACTATATCAATTTCCTTACATAATCACAAATATATCACATTTGCACCTGTATCTAAATAGATAATAAATGTTTTGGCAAAAGCCACATATAATAGTTGTGACACAAAATTTCATCTCAATGTCTGCAAAAAATACATAATTATTGCGGGACTCTTACTCAGGCGGTAATCGTGTTTTCGTTGTTTGGCCTGTTAGATATTCCGACAAAAAACGCTCTCAATAATAAGTCCGTTTATGTTGAAGAGAGCTTGTTAATGATTGGTTCATCTTCGCCCGCGTTTTGCAATACAACGCGGTATAGGTGATGACGTATCTTGGCGTCCATTGTTGCTAGGGAACCAACCCAAAATTCAATCATAGCCCACATCAGCAGGCACCGACAGTGTTCCTCGCCCTAGTGGGCTAATGTTACCACACAGATACGTATAGTTCGATCCAGCCCCAGTGGGCTAATTCTTACAACAGGCCTAAAATAGCTGTTAATCACAAATGTCCCGCAACATAATCCATACTCGTCCGCCACCCAGTCTATGGTGAAATCTAAAAACAATGAAAAAATACTGTTGTTTAAAATCAAGAAGACTGTAGACATTCTGTACAATTGATATTTCTAACAAGTTGATCATTCATGTAAGTGTATTGCCAATTCTTCACTGATATTGAAACCATTTGGGGTCAGGCATTTAGATACAGGTGCAAATGTGATATATTTGTGATTATGTAAAGAAATTGATAAAGTATTAATTCAATGTCATGCATAAACTCACACAACAAGATGTCCGCCGTGGTAGGCAGTCTACACACGTGCACTAACAATATGGAGGGTGTTGGGTTTTAAAAATGGCTGCACACACTATACGATGAGCGTGACCAAGCCATAATGGCGAAACGCGTCGTGGAGATTCTTTCACCTGCTGAATAAACTCTGCAATTTGAGCTTTTGGGTGTCCTGTTTTCTTCAGTATCCTGAAATTGTTGTGGATTGAATTTACAAGCCTACCGGTGGCTTCGACAGGACCGCCTGTGACAGCCGAACTCCGGACCGGTACTGGTGGAGTATATATATATATATATATATATATATATATATATATATATATATATATATATATATATATATATATATATATATATATATATATATATATATACACATACATATATACACACACATATGCACGTGTATGTCTGTGCCTATGTGCTTAAAATGGGCCTTTACATGTGTGTGAATAGATATCTTTGTATCTACATTGATTTATGAACATATGTACAAAGTCACATTTAAACATTTTAAGCAAAACAAAACTGCCTCACAATGAAAGATATGTAGACAAATGAATGTGTGTGGCAGGGTTCAGAGTCAGTTTTTCTCTGCACCCTTATGACACATACACCAGCTGTTGTGGTGAACCAAAGGGGGGAGGCAGAATAAATAAAGCTAGGGGTACTGATCCGATCTTGTCCCCTCTAGAGATGCCATTGTAAATGCATATTACTTTATTAGCATCCTTTTTATTGTATTCCGTGACCATGGTATCTATATGGGGAGTAAGGTATAGAAAATGTATAGAAACATAACTTTCAATATTTTATCCTCTATATTGCTGTAATAAAATTCTACCCTGTTGACAAGTCAGGATATACATATATATTACCTACTGGCGGTCGCCAGTAGGTATATATAGTTAGGATTTTTTCTCTATGGGTTTTTTGAAAATTCTATGTCTAATAACTTTGGCGTTTGTGGACGGAATTGGCTGAAATTTTCAGGAAAATGGCACATTTTGTTTCTGAGCAGCCCCTGAAAATTTGGGGGGGGTTCGTCCAGTGGGGGCCGAGAAAAAAGGGGGGTCCCAAAACGTGTTTTTAACATTGAGTTTTCCATAGGGCGGTTGGCCTCACTTTTAGCCCGAACGGCTGAATGGATTTGCACGAAACTTGGCAAAATTGTAGGGACTGGTAGCCCGATGTGCCTTTTGTAGGTCTCAATATATGTGCTCCAGTGGATTTTGAGAAATTAACGTTTAAAAAAAGATATATATCTGTAACAGCGGACCGGTTAGCGCTCTGGTTCGCGGACTTTTCGCGCAACGGAGCTTTGTGAAGCGAAGCTGATTGGTTCTCCGGCGTCTGTCAACATTCCAAACAGTCCGTAGCGGCCGCCATCTTGTCTCTCGGTAGGATCGAGAGACAAGAGGAGGTCAAAACAAAGGGGGAAATAACTATAAGGGGGCATAGTAGATCCTCGCTGACCCCCTAGGTTTGATGTGGAGGTTTTAAAAGGGCCCCGCGGGGCAAAAAAAAATAATAATAATAATAATTGAACGGCTAAATGGATTTGCACGAAACTTGGCAAAATATTAGGGACTGGTAGCCCAATGTGCCTTTGCTAGGTCTCAATATATGTGCTCCAGTGGATTTTGAGAAATTAACGTTCAAAAAAAGATATATATCTGTAACAGCGCTCCGCTTCGCGTAACGGAGGTTTGCGAAGCTGATTGGTCATTCTGTCACTGGGCTATAGTTGGGCTACATCTGGCTGATATTTGGGCTACATTTGTTTTTTTGTGTGTCTGGCGGCCATCTTTGGGCTACATTGGGCTACATTGGGCTTCATTGGGCTACATTCGGCTAATTAGCAAATAGCTCATCGCAAACTAGGAATGGTAAAGAATCGCTATTTATTCCTTAAAGTTCGCTATTTAGGAAATGCAAAAAACTTTGATGATATATATGGCGGTTCATCTCTAACAAGATAAGAAGCATAGGGATACATTTATGATGACTGGCGCATCACCAGGGATGTGTTAGTCATTCTGTGCCGCTGTTCCGTCACCTATGGTGTGCTGCATTTACAATGCGGCGCATCATGGGGCAAAAACAGCACAGATGCGTGATGTATCTGTGCCGTAAAGGTGGCGCATTGCTGGAGTTGTATCGCAAGTGTGATGAAGCTCCAGCAAGGGTCGGGGGTGCCCCTGTCGCAGGGTTTCTGTTCTCACACAGAACTGTGGACAGAGGATTGGAACCTCGGCGAATGCATTGCTGGAGTTGTATCGCAAGTGTGATGAAGCTCCAGCAAGGGTCGGGGGTGCCCCTGTCGCAGGGTTTCTGTTCTCACACAGAACTGTGGACAGAGGATTGGAACCTCGGCGAATTAGGGTGTCCCAAAACTCACGTTAGTAATCAAAAACTCCTTAGCAAGCTAGGTACAGTGTCACATTGGATATAACAAACTCTCAATGTTTAGACAATCCAGAATATGAACTTATAGTACCTCAGGATACGTGGAACTCATGAACAGTCGGTCGTTATAGATTTCTTAGAAACCAGAAAATGGAGTTAAGAAGAACAGATGTGTATTTGAAATGTTTATTTACTAATGCCGTCTTCTCAGGCGTAGTACCTTAGATAATAAAAGTACACATATTATCAGTAGCAAAATTACCAGCATAGTTACTAGTACATAAAAAGTGAATGGTGATAGTATGTTAACATGCTGTAAATGAATAAGAGTTAGCAACACTTATAAGCAGCCGCGGGCCGTGGAGGGAGTTACGGTGAGGCAGGGAGGCGGGGAGGGGGAGAAGCAGGGTGGAGAATACAAGTACACATATTATCAGTAGCAAAATTACCAGCATAGTTACTAGTACATAAAAAGCGAATGGTGACAGTATGTTAACATGCTGTAAATGAATAAGAGTTAGCAACACTTATAAGCAGCCGCGGGCCGTGGAGGGAGTTACGGTGGGGCAGGGAGGCGGGGAGGGGGAGGGGCAAGGTAGAGAGGGCTCCACCCTGCTTCTCCCCCTCCCCGCCTCCCTGCCTCACCGTAACTCCCTCCACGGCCCGCGGCTGCTTATATCTCACCCTCCCTAATACACATATTATATTATTTGCTAAGAAGGTCTCTTTGTGTTGGTTTAGGGCGTGCCCATACTTTAGTGTCTTAGATTTGAAGGAATCACATCAGCATACACCAGCTCTCTCTTCATGTGAACCGCATCAACTGTTGTGTATGTGTGTTCGGCAAAGCAATATAAAACCCGCCTCATGCCCAGAATTGGCAGAAGTTGCACTTATGTTATGAGTATGAAGTCGTGGAGATCAGACCTCATAACAATTCTGTATCGTGTTGTTCTTGAAACTTTAGCACTCGCTGTACAGATATAGTTTAACAAGTAAAGCAGATAGTAGACCAATAACATATTATTCTCATGTAAACCACGATGAACTACTAGGTGGAAAGCTAAAGCAACAACTAAGTGTCGTGTGCAGAAGTTGCAAAAAAGGAAAAATGGCGTTTAAACCGGTAATGAGCCCATGCTAACTTAACACGGTGTAAAGATATCCAGGACCTAGATGACACCTCCTCATGATCCGGAAACGAACTGAATAAGATAATAGAAGTGCCATCTCATGAGAGCAGATTGCAAGTTTATATGTGGACGGTCCGCAAGGTAAAGCATTAAAAACTAGGAAAATTTAATGCTAAAGAAAAATAAAAAAGCCAAGTACTTTATCGAGTCTTAAGCCAATAGGCAAGGTAAATAATAAAAACTTGACAAATAAGTTAATGAATTGTCAATGAAATGCTAGTACTCAGCATATCAAACATGAAAAAGGTCTATGACATAACTGTGTATGCAAAATAAGCTGCAACAGCCTCCAATAGGAAGTCACCGTCTTCATCCGAAAACAGTTCAGCCATCCAATTTAAAAGCGGAAAAGAACATACGTGCTCTCCCAGCACCGGATCCTCTATCACCATCAGAGGACAGCTCGGTGGGTTTTCAAGAAAGCTCTGTTCCAAGAAAGACTGTGCTGCCGCCAGTAAATTCCAGGGACCAAGTAGTCCATGCATCAATGCCACAGCCATAATCCTTTCGCCAGGACAAACCAACTCGTGAGTAATGATAGGAGTCATCAGCTGATTAAAGTCGACGTCAGGAGAAACCGGTCCGCAGAGACACAAATCAATGGCCCAATCGAAATCACAGGTCAGGCAGTGAAATACAGGCTGGACACAGGTGAAGTAGGAGAATCGAAAAGATAATCCATATGCCGTGCTTAATATCGCCAACGGCATTGTGCCATAATATTCTAGCATGCGATTGCGGAACAGTGTCAGCAGCTGCAGGGTCGGAGGTTGCATAGGAGGGACATCCATATTTAAAAATGTAAAAAAGCACAAGAGCGTCCGCTGGTAATGCAAGTAAAAATGCCAATCTACGAACCAGAGTGCAGAAAATACAATGAAAGGAAGCAGGGATGACTCCAAAGATTTTCTCAAATGAAGTCACGAGGCCACTGGTAACAACTTTAAAAAAGTGTGTCAGGGACTTTGTGGAGGATGCGTTAAAGATAGTCGGAAACATGTTGCTGAAATTGAAAGGCAAATCTTAATTGAAAAGGGTGTGCACCTCTGTACGGGTGTTCGCTATGTGAAGTACGAAAGTTTCACGGGCCGAACTCAAGGCCACCTCTCTCTGAGACAAAAGAGCTCTTATTCTTGCCATGCCGTTGAAACGTGTCCCAAGGTTGGTATTTGTGGCCAGATTGAAAACTCCCTATGTTCATGTGTGGGAGGAAATAGAACATTTCTGCAGCAAATAACCCGTTCACTTACTGTTACGATAAAAGGAATACTTTTAATTAACTCAGAACAATCTTCATTATTGAGCATCAAATAACTACCATTTTCCAACAACTTGAACGTGGGGATGATAGCAGGAACTGGCGTGCCTTGCAACACGCAAGCCATATTTGGTCGGTGTTTGTTGCATGAACCGTGTAACTGTATGTGCCTACACATTAGTGAATGATCTGGCGTCTCAGTGCATTCCTCTCCATTCAGATAAACTTCTTGATCATCTTTGAAACATCTGTATGTGTATGGAAGCGACCAGACCTCATGAAGAAAAGCACTACCTAAAGGTTCATAACGACCTATTGGTATATATTTCATACAATTTGAAAACTTATATAAAGCAAAAGGCAGCGTTATTAAACCGTGGATAAGGCATGTTGTCAAAAAACCCGCAATCCTCTGCTGATGATGTCACTGAGCATGTCATGAATGATGTAATATGTGACATCATCAGCAGTGGATTACGGGTAATAGTATCTCTAGTTTACTCCCCTATAGCTGTCTTTATTTTAACATAAGTGTGTGTTTCCCTCCCTTATACTTACTGTTTTTGGTTCGCTTCCAGTTCGCGTACCGGCGAGCGAACTAGGAAGCGAACTAAGAGAAATAGAGGTTGGCACAGTTCCAAATATTGTACCAATTTTTTAATAACGGGGAGGTAGTTCTGAAAAGAACTTTTTTTTTAATTTTTCTGAACATTTTTTTACTGTTTTTGAATTTTTCGGAACAGTTTTATATTTTTTTTGGGTTTTTCTTGGAGGGGGCAATGAAAACGATTCATTGTAAAGGGCTCAACAGGAGCAACAAAACAAAAAAAAGAAGTATTTATTATTTTGGGCGTTTCGGACAAACTTGCATATGATAGTCAATAGCTCTGTTGATCAGAGTGATGCTTCTTTCTCCGTAGGAAATGAATCCATCGCAAAATACGCAGGTGTGTTTTACTTCACCAAATCTCATTTGTATATTTGGCACCATCTCCCTGCCCTCTGGTCCCGTTACTTCCGGTACAACAGATCTTCTGGCCATAATAGGGAGATTATCTAGGTCGTTCCGAAACTGTGCAGCACTGTAGTTGTTAGGATGCCACCTAGTCATATGGCGATGCATTGTGTAGTTTCCGAAACTGTATTTTTTGTCGGTCCCTCTGGACAGTCTATCTTGACATATAAGGCAAGTTACGTATCTTGCATTTACTTTTTTCTGACCTTTGGGAATTTTAAAAAATTGCCAAATGAAGTTTTCTTTCCGGTGAGACGTCCTGGGCTGCTCAGGCAAAAACTGCCTCTCTTCGTGCTCGTCCTCCTGTTCCTCTTCTTCTTCTTCTTGTTGAATTATAACTTGAGCAGGTGGTCCACTCTTCCTTGGATGTGGTGGAGGTGGTGGGGAAGCACCAGCTGAAGCTACTAAAGAAGCCATTGCTCAGTGATCACAAAGGGTCTTTCTCTCACAATGATGAAAGTCAGAGTGAGGAAAGAAGGAGGGATTTTCATCATTTGGGAAAAACAAGAGTTCTCAACCAATCAAAAGTGTTCATTTTAGATTACATGACCTAGTCTTACATCATTAGGAAACCAAAAGTGAAATGAACCAATGAAAAGTGTTATTACCAAGTCACATGACTTGCTGTGTTTACGTTAAGCGCTTTGCAGGGCCTCCCGGTTTGCTTCCAGAAACCTGCGCTTTGCGACTCGCTTCGCGTACCAGTTCGCTAACGTAGTACGTCATATGACGTATCACGCGACAACGTGAAACGTCATGCGGACGGGAGGCGTCACGATGTTGTTTTGTAACGCGGCACTTGCGGTAAAGAAACGTTTACCGGCTCGCGGTCTATTTCGCGGCATCAAGGTCAGCTAACGGGAAGCTTCCCGATTTGCGAAGCGGGAACGAAGAAAAAAAAATATTTTTAAAAAAAATTATTCATAAACATATAAAATATATTTTTGGATTTAAAGAAGAATACATTTTACAGCTACAGATATTAGCTGTTAAAAAACCAATGAAATTCACAGAAAAAACCATAGGTTATGGACCATATATAGTTAGGAATTAGCATTTACAAAACCTTGAAAATTCACTGAAAAAACCATAGGTTATAGACCATATATAGTTAGGAATTAGCATTTACAAAACCTTGAAAATTCACTGAAAAAACCATAGGTTATAGACCATATATAGTTAGGAATTAGCATTTAAAAAACCTTATTTTACTCACACAAAACCATTGAAATTCCATATATAGTTAGTTGCACTAACTATATATCGTGCACCCGCAATCCACTGCTGATCATGTCACATATTACATCATTCATGACATGGTCAGTGACATCACTGATGACATCACTGATGACATCTCAAATGACATCACTGATGACATCTCATTTGACATCATTCTTGTGCTAATACGATAAACCTCTTCAGACTCTAATATAACCTTAGATACACTCAGTGTATACAGACACTCACACACTGCCACTCATCCATGGAGTTACTCACACACCCAGTCAGTCATGCAAAGAAACAATCTCACCTCCATTTCTTCAACTATACAGTTAAACACACCTTACTTATTGAAACATATACTAACACATATTTACTCTCTTATACAATCCCTGATACAAGTTCACAATGATCGATACAACCACTCACTCATTCAGTGGCTCTCATGCACAGTTATTTATATATGCCAACTCTCACATGTACTGTGTTTTACATATGTACTTACTATGACATGTAGCATTGAGATATCCATTCACTCATCAATACACTCATGCACACAGTCAACTGCCCATGTAGCTGTTTCCACATGCACTCTTGAACTCATACACCTAGTGAATAAACTGCTCACACATCTATGCATAGAGTCTCACACCTTCCAGCCACCCCCACACAAACTCAATCTCCCATAGAAATACTTGGGCAACCAATTAATAACACATATAGCCTCTCGTATAGCTAATGATCAACACATGCAGCAGTTTACAGAACAACAGACATAATGATGCACAAATTAAGACAGTTTAGTCACTAACCCATGCATTCAGTGAGACACATTTAATCACTCACTCATACAGTCAGTCATGCACCTACTAAATCCTTCATCCAGACACTTATACATCCACTCAAGACATATTTTAACTTTACAGAAAAATACAGTCACTGGATGTTGTCATCAGTGATGTCATTTGAGATGTCATCAGTGATGTCATCAGTGATGTCACTGACCATGTCATGAATGATGTAATATGTGACATGATCAGCAGTGGATTGCGGGTGCACGATATATAGTTAGTGCAACTAACTATATATGGAATTTCAATGGTTTTGTGTGAGTAAAATAAGGTTTTTTAAATGCTAATTCCTAACTATATATGGTCTATAACCTATGGTTTTTTCAGTGAATATATATATAATCCAATTGCCTCAGCTTTCCAGGGTGCACTCTACAGCACGTTCCCTCGACGGTCTTTAGCATTTCTCGCCATCATCCGGGTAATTATATTCGCCTGACGCGTTTCTGTGGCCCAAGTACCACTTCCTCAGAGGCGTTCTCCTGCATTGGCTGAATTGCGCTTCTATCACGCATGCTCATTTGCTGATTACCATATGTGGGACCGGCTTAATTTCTTAATTGATCCACACTGCATGCTGGTCTAGGTAGTCCTTTGCGCAAAAAATGTTTTTTTCAGCTAATGCAGATATTTGGAGATAGTGTCATTTTCCTTAGTAGGATCCGATTCGTGAGAGCGAGTCATTTAACATGCAACGCGCTGTGCTGACAGATTGGAAAGGTTCCTCTGCCTTGGCCGCTCGCTTGTCTGAGCCGGTGCATCCTGCACGGGAAGGCCCCCGTGTCAAATTTTTATAATCCAATTGCCTCAGCTTTCCAGGGTGCACTCTACAGCACGTTCCCTCGACGGTCTTTAGCATTTCTCGCCATCATCCGGGTAATTATATTCGCCTGACGCGTTTCTGTGGCCCAAGTACCACTTCCTCAGAGGCGTTCTCCTGCATTGGCTGAATTGCGCTTCTATCACGCATGCTCATTTGCTGATTACCATATGTGGGACCGGCTTAATTTCTTAATTGATCCACACTGCATGCTGGTCTAGGTAGTCCTTTGCGCAAAAAATGTTTTTTTCAGCTAATGCAGATATTTGGAGATAGTGTCATTTTCCTTAGTAGGATCCGATTCGTGAAAGCGAGTCATTTAACATGCAACGCGCTGTGCTGACAGATTGGAAAGGTTCCTCTGCCTTGGCCGCTCGCTTGTCTGAGCCGGTGCATCCTGCACGGGAAGGCCCCCGTGTCAAATTTTTATAATCCAATTGCCTCAGCTTTCCAGGGTGCACTCTACAGCACGTTCCCTCGACGGTCTTTAGCATTTCTCGCCATCATCCGGGTAATTATATTCGCCTGACGCGTTTCTGTGGCCCAAGTACCACTTCCTCAGAGGCGTTCTCCTGCATTGGCTGAATTGCGCTTCTATCACGCATGCTCATTTGCTGATTACCATATGTGGGACCGGCTTAATTTCTTAATTGATCCACACTGCATGCTGGTCTAGGTAGTCCTTTGCGCAAAAAATGTTTTTTTCAGCTAATGCAGATATTTGGAGATAGTGTCATTTTCCTTAGTAGGATCCGATTCGTGAAAGCGAGTCATTTAACATGCAACGCGCTGTGCTGACAGATTGGAAAGGTTCCTCTGCCTTGGCCGCTCGCTTGTCTGAGCCGGTGCATCCTGCACGGGAAGGCCCCCGTGTCAAATTTTTATAATCCAATTGCCTCAGCTTTCCAGGGTGCACTCTACAGCACATTCCCTCGACGGTCTTTAGCATTTCTCGCCATCATCCGGGTAATTATATTCGCCTGACGCGTTTCTGTGGCCCAAGTACCACTTCCTCAGAGGCGTTCTCCTGCATTGGCTGAATTGCGCTTCTATCACGCATGCTCATTTGCTGATTACCATATGTGGGACCGGCTTAATTTCTTAATTGATCCACACTGCATGCTGGTCTAGGTAGTCCTTTGCGCAAAAAATGTTTTTTTCAGCTAATGCAGATATTTGGAGATAGTGTCATTTTCCTTAGTAGGATCCGATTCGTGAAAGCGAGTCATTTAACATGCAACGCGCTGTGCTGACAGATTGGAAAGGTTCCTCTGCCTTGGCCGCTCGCTTGTCTGAGCCGGTGCATCCTGCACGGGAAGGCCCCCGTGTCAAATTTTTATAATCCAATTGCCTCAGCTTTCCAGGGTGCACTCTACAGCACGTTCCCTCGACGGTCTTTAGCATTTCTCGCCATCATCCGGGTAATTATATTCGCCTGACGCGTTTCTGTGGCCCAAGTACCACTTCCTCAGAGGCGTTCTCCTGCATTGGCTGAATTGCGCTTCTATCACGCATGCTCATTTGCTGATTACCATATGTGGGACCGGCTTAATTTCTTAATTGATCCACACTGCATGCTGGTCTAGGTAGTCCTTTGCGCAAAAAATGTTTTTTTCAGCTAATGCAGATATTTGGAGATAGTGTCATTTTCCTTAGTAGGATCCGATTCGTGAAAGCGAGTCATTTAACATGCAACGCGCTGTGCTGATTATAAAAATTTGACACGGGGGCCTTCCCGTGCAGGATGCACCGGCTCAGACAAGCGAGCGGCCAAGGCAGAGGAACCTTTCCAATCTGTCAGCACAGCGCGTTGCATGTTAAATGACTCGCTTTCACGAATCGGATCCTACTAAGGAAAATGACACTATCTCCAAATATCTGCATTAGCTGAAAAAAACATTTTTTGCGCAAAGGACTACCTAGACCAGCATGCAGTGTGGATCAATTAAGAAATTAAGCCGGTCCCACATATGGTAATCAGCAAATGAGCATGCGTGATAGAAGCGCAATTCAGCCAATGCAGGAGAACGCCTCTGAGGAAGTGGTACTTGGGCCACAGAAACGCGTCAGGCGAATATAATTACCCGGATGATGGCGAGAAATGCTAAAGACCGTCGAGGGAACGTGCTGTAGAGTGCACCCTGGAAAGCTGAGGCAATTGGATTATAAAAATTTGACACGGGGGCCTTCCCGTGCAGGATGCACCGGCTCAGACAAGCGAGCGGCCAAGGCAGAGGAACCTTTCCAATCTGTCAGCACAGCGCGTTGCATGTTAAATGACTCGCTTTCACGAATCGGATCCTACTAAGGAAAATGACACTATCTCCAAATATCTGCATTAGCTGAAAAAAAATTTTTTGCGCAAAGGACTACCTAGACCAGCATGCAGTGTGGATCAATTAAGAAATTAAGCCGGTCCCACATATGGTAATCAGCAAATGAGCATGCGTGATAGAAGCGCAATTCAGCCAATGCAGGAGAACGCCTCTGAGGAAGTGGTACTTGGGCCACAGAAACGTGTCAGGCGAATATAATTACCCGGATGATGGCGAGAAATGCTAAAGACCGTCGAGGGAACGTGCTGTAGAGTGCACCCTGGAAAGCTGAGGCAATTGGATTATAAAAATTTGACACGGGGGCCTTCCCGTGCAGGATGCACCGGCTCAGACAAGCGAGCGGCCAAGGCAGAGGAACCTTTCCAATCTGTCAGCACAGCGCGTTGCATGTTAAATGACTCGCTTTCACGAATCGGATCCTACTAAGGAAAATGACACTATCTCCAAATATCTGCATTAGCTGAAAAAAACATTTTTTGCGCAAAGGACTACCTAGACCAGCATGCAGTGTGGATCAATTAAGAAATTAAGCCGGTCCCACATATGGTAATCAGCAAATGAGCATGCGTGATAGAAGCGCAATTCAGCCAATGCAGGAGAACGCCTCTGAGGAAGTGGTACTTGGGCCACAGAAACGCGTCAGGCGAATATAATTACCCGGATGATGGCGAGAAATGCTAAAGACCGTCGAGGGAACGTGCTGTAGAGTGCACCCTGGAAAGCTGAGGCAATTGGATTATAAAAATTTGACACGGGGGCCTTCCCGTGCAGGATGCACCGGCTCAGACAAGCGAGCGGCCAAGGCAGAGGAACCTTTCCAATCTGTCAGCACAGCGCGTTGCATGTTAAATGACTCGCTTTCACGAATCGGATCCTACTAAGGAAAATGACACTATCTCCAAATATCTGCATTAGCTGAAAAAAACATTTTTTGCGCAAAGGACTACCTAGACCAGCATGCAGTGTGGATCAATTAAGAAATTAAGCCGGTCCCACATATGGTAATCAGCAAATGAGCATGCGTGATAGAAGCGCAATTCAGCCAATGCAGGAGAACGCCTCTGAGGAAGTGGTACTTGGGCCACAGAAACGCGTCAGGCGAATATAATTACCCGGATGATGGCGAGAAATGCTAAAGACCGTCGAGGGAACGTGCTGTAGAGTGCACCCTGGAAAGCTGAGGCAATTGGATTATAAAAATTTGACACGGGGGCCTTCCCGTGCAGGATGCACCGGCTCAGACAAGCGAGCGGCCAAGGCAGAGGAACCTTTCCAATCTGTCAGCACAGCGCGTTGCATGTTAAATGACTCGCTTTCACGAATCGGATCCTACTAAGGAAAATGACACTATCTCCAAATATCTGCATTAGCTGAAAAAAAACATTTTTTGCGCAAAGGACTACCTAGACCAGCATGCAGTGTGGATCAATTAAGAAATTAAGCCGGTCCCACATATGGTAATCAGCAAATGAGCATGCGTGATAGAAGCGCAATTCAGCCAATGCAGGAGAACGCCTCTGAGGAAGTGGTACTTGGGCCACAGAAACGCGTCAGGCGAATATAATTACCCGGATGATGGCGAGAAATGCTAAAGACCGTCGAGGGAACGTGCTGTAGAGTGCACCCTGGAAAGCTGAGGCAATTGGATTATAAAAATTTGACACGGGGGCCTTCCCGTGCAGGATGCACCGGCTCAGACAAGCGAGCGGCCAAGGCAGAGGAACCTTTCCAATCTGTCAGCACAGCGCGTTGCATGTTAAATGACTCGCTTTCACGAATCGGATCCTACTAAGGAAAATGACACTATCTCCAAATATCTGCATTAGCTGAAAAAAAACATTTTTTGCGCAAAGGACTACCTAGACCAGCATGCAGTGTGGATCAATTAAGAAATTAAGCCGGTCCCACATATGGTAATCAGCAAATGAGCATGCGTGATAGAAGCGCAATTCAGCCAATGCAGGAGAACGCCTCTGAGGAAGTGGTACTTGGGCCACAGAAACGCGTCAGGCGAATATAATTACCCGGATGATGGCGAGAAATGCTAAAGACCGTCGAGGGAACGTGCTGTAGAGTGCACCCTGGAAAGCTGAGGCAATTGGATTATATATATATATATATATATATCTATAGTTATATACCTATATACCTATATCTATATCTATTTATCTATATATATATATATGTACATAGGCCCCCGTGGATTTACGTACCTGGATGTGATGGTTGTGCAGTAACGGGGGCGCAAGGAGGTCTTTGGCTGTGGCAGGCAGTGCGGGACACGAGGAGCATGCTGCCTACAGTCCTGTCATCCCCGCTGAAACGTGGCGATCCTGGCAGAACATTGCATGCTGGGACCAGTAGTTCCTATCCACAATGGAGAACCCGAGCAGGTGACACTGATTACGGCTAGGGGGAGGAGCTAACCTGAGTATTTACCTGAACGTGGTGGGGCAGAACTGTTGAGCGGCGCATTCATCTCCCGTATCACATGCTGGGCGCTGAGGAGGCCACACGCCCGAAATGCATACGCCCGCCCGCGCTATTGTGCTTTGCTGCATTAAAGATTCTCCATTGTGTTCCCCCCAAGTGGCCTCAGACTTTCTTTTGGGAAGGTGATTGGACATATATATATATATATATATATATATATATATATATATATATATATATATATATATATATATATATATATATATATATATTCACTAAAAAACAAAGGTTACAGGGTTATAGTTAGGTTCACATTTTACACGCACAAAAACCTAGAAATTCAGTAGTTACTATAACTTGCCCCCACGGTGCACAATTTTCTCATCAATAATTTCACACAAACATTGCAGTGATATTATCAATGATATCATATAAGATGTTATGAGTAATGTAATATGTGGGGTTATTAGCAGTGCATGGTGAGGTGCAAGGTGTACCACAGTTTTGCACAAAATGTCCACCCAATTGGACTACTTTTTGCTGCTTAATTAGTAAATGCTCCCTTATTGGGTAAGAATCCAGTGCATATTCTACAGCTGCATAATGGACCAGAAGGAAATGTCTCCAGTGACCTTGTGTGCGTTTAATTTCGGCAATGTGATTTTTCCTCGAGTGTCATCTTCTCGAAATCAGTCATAAAGTGAATCAGAAGACAACGAGACTACAAAGAGGTGAATCTCCACCAAAGAAGGGTACTTTCTCTTAATTATATGAAGTAAGTGCTTCTTTCTTTTGTGGAGATGTCCTCATATTCCTCAGCATCAAAATCGATGAGAAAAACACTCAAGCCTTTTGGTAAGCTGTCCAACATCCTGGCAAAAGGCGGGAAGACCTTTACATATTACTAAGGTGGGCAGGGCGGGGACAAACTTCTAGGTGATTATGCACATTTGCATACCCATTGCAATTTAAAGGGAGAACCATGGCTTTTGCTCTCACTAGGAGACGACAAGGAAGAACCAATCATCACAGTCACAACAGATTACACTCCGGCAGACCAATGATGCATTCACCCCCACCAAGGATTTCAGATCATTATTTCAATGTGTAATTGCCTAGAAAACGCACTTGCTTTGCCTTCGCCAAGCCCAGGAAGTTAGGATCATTTGTCCTTTACAGAAGTGGAGCATCAACTGGGGAACTTGCTATGTCTATATTTGTAAATGCTTCCCGTTAAGATTTAATTTCTTTGAAATGAACATCAGCACCTAACAGAATCTCACCTGCCCATTTATCCAACAAGCGTCCACAATTTAGCACAAAATGTCTATCCAGCTAGAGTACTTTCTACTGCTACCTCAGTGGGCAAATGTCTAGTGCGATCGTGGCTCGGGAGGGGGCCATATGGCCCTCCTCCTCCAGTATGTGCATTGGCAGGCCCTGGGGAGGTGGCAATCCCTGGGGCCGAATACAGCCAGGGAAGGGGGGCATGCAGCCATCCTCCACCTTAATTAATTAGCTCCCCCCATTATTATCTTTAATCAACACCTGGGACCGGCCCACCTTTCCACATAAAAAAAAATAAGCGCAGGGCTTTTTCTCATTTTTGCTGCAAATTAGTGGATTCTCTGCAAAATTACGGCAAAATGGGAAAAAAATACGTTTTTGGCCCCCAGCGAGATCCCTGTGGAACCTCACCACTAGGCCTAGAGGGTAAGGGTATTCCTGCCCTGATCCCTTCTTTTCTTTTTGCCTTTTTCCTTGGATTCAAACGAGTCTGAGTGCAAAGAAGGCTGCCAACGCTTCCTGGTTGAAGTGTTGGCAGTCAATCAGCTCCCAGCATCAGATCTGTCTGATCTGCGGAGCATAATCCATGAGCAAGGCGTTTGTAACACAGAAACACGTAGGGTGCTTTTGTTTCATCCATACACTGGACTTGGTGGCTTGATATTTGTAATAAATCTTCACCGTTCTGCCAGAGTGCATGTGTTTCACTTTGATGGAACTGTAAAGAGGAGTGCTTGTTCACTGACGCAGGCTGCCTCACCCATGCACTCACCATTGCTATATATATATATATATATATATATATATATATATTTGGTGGATTTGGAGCGGAGTATAAAACTACAGGCGCTTTGCACCACCAGCGCGGCATTCTGGGCAATGGAGTTGTGAAATTCGTCAGTCATACAGATTGAAGGGACTACGGAAATGTGCCGTCCCCTGCTCCGTGAACCACTATGCCGCTTGGTCTGACGAGGGGTGTCCAGCAGGCATTTCAACTAAGTGAAAGGTGCTTTTTCGAACAGCAGCGCAACAAAGGGAAAATCGAAGTGACTCCGGCGAGATAGTTACCTTGTGTCATCCAGACTTATAAACTGTCCAGTGAACTGCCCGAGATTGTGTTGAATTTGTGTACCATCTGGTAAGAATAAAAGACATTGACCAATCCTTTTCCTCCGATTGCGCTAACCAATGGGAGCGCATCCCTGTATTTAAAAGCACCTCCCGGAAGGCTTGTCTGCTTTGTGAAACGACCTGGAAGAAGGCAGACACGCCGAAACGCGTCCTCGTGAATAAATCTTATGGACTGTAATCCCCGAGAGTTCAGTGTGTTTTCTGAACACGTGAGCCAGGAGATATATATATATATATATATATATATATATATATATTGTATTTAACTCTTCCTTTTCGAAGAAATGAGTCGCACACATCGCGGTGTCAATTAGTCTTTTATTTCTTTGCTCCCGAGTCCTAATGCATTTCGGCCTGAACTTCGGCCTTTTTCAAAGGAGGAGGTTTCTTCAGACACCGATGGCTTCACTAACAGGAACCGATTATCCTTCTTTAATTTCAATGATTTTAACCCTCAGCTGGGCTCCGCCATGGATTTCAATGCAGGGAATTATGGTGCCTGTAGTCCGCCGTTTTCGTTACCCTCCAGTGGGTGGTGTCTGTTCTTTTCTGATGATAGTTATGCCCGCGATCCCCTGCAAAACTATTTTAAAGTTCGCTGGGGACTCTGACCTGAGGCTGGTCCCAGGTGGCAGCCGCTGCCCTTTAGCCTTCGCTGGAAACGTTGTTTGGTCCTTTTTCGGGTAGTAATGGCGCTCTTCAGTGGCGGTGCGGTACTCCGTAGCAGAACCATGCCCTTGCTACATTGTATTTAACCCTTCCTTTTCGAAGAAATGAGTCGCACACATCGCGGTGTCAATTAGTCTTTTATTTCTTTGCTCCCGATTATGAGATTATGTCAGAGAAATTCGTTTTATGTAATTTCATATAAATGCTACGGTTGGGCACTATGCCGTATATACACAGCACACTTGAGAATTCTCTGACATTGATTCACTATGACACTGAGTCGAATGAAGGTTAAAAATATTTGTAAATATTTGTACATAGTATTGTACATTATTATTGATTTTGTAGTAGGCAATAGAATTATATATTGTATATATAGCCTTCATTTGAGAATTCCTTGACATTTGATTTCTTATGACACTAAGTCGAATGAAAATCTAGTCACGTGACCCCTAGCATTTATAATAATGTATATCTTTATTTTTTCTTGCATTAGGCACTAGAATCATACATATGCTTATAATCAAGTTTTCTGGGCATATTTGATGGTAATAATACGCATGTAATATAAGTTCAACTCAATGTGGCATATATATTTTACAGTGTTAAGATGGCCGCCAAATTCGCCAACACTAGTTATCAAACATGTAGTCCCTTGTTTGTGTCGAATATCTATGTATTGACTTCCTGTGTCAAGTGGCAAATTGTGTGATCAAGACAGCTTTTGCTGTTGAAACGCGTTACCTTGCCTGAAATAAACCCTGGTTATCCCTAGCGCGAGTCCTTCTCTCTTTGTAAAGAGTTTTGGTGGTGGATATATATATATATATATATTTATATATATATACATACATATATACACACACATATGCACGTGTATGTCTGTGCCTATGTGCTTAAAATGGGCCTTTACATGTGTGTGAATAGATATCTTTGTATCTACATTGATTTATGAACATATGCACAAAGTCACATTTAAACATTTTAAGCAAAACAAAACTGCCTCACAATGAAAGATATGTAGACAAATGAATGTGTGTGGCAGGGTTCAGAGTCAGTTTTTCTCTGCACCCTTATGACACATACACCAGCTGTTGTGGTGAACCAAAGGGGGGAGGCAGAATAAATAAAGCTAGGGGTACTGATCCGATCTTGTCCCCTCTAGAGATGCCATTGTAAATGCATATTACTTTATTAGCATCCTTTTTATTGTATTCCGTGACCATGGTATCTATATGGGGAGTAAGGTATAGAAAATGTATAGAAACATAACTTTCAATATTTTATCCTCTATATTGCTGTAATAAAATTCTACCCTGTTGACAAGTCAGGATATACATATATATATATATATATATATATATATATATAGTTATATACCTATATACCTATATCTATATCTATTTATCTATATATATATATATGTACATAGGCCCCCGTGGATTTACGTACCTGGATGTGATGGTTGTGCAGTAACGGGGGCGCAAGGAGGTCTTTGGCTGTGGCAGGCAGTGCGGGACACGAGGAGCATGCTGCCTACAGTCCTGTCATCCCCGCTGAAACGTGGCGATCCTGGCAGAACATTGCATGCTGGGACCAGTAGTTCCTATCCACAATGGAGAACCCGAGCAGGTGACACTGATTACGGCTAGGGGGAGGAGCTAACCTGAGTATTTACCTGAACGTGGTGGGGCAGAACTGTTGAGCGGCGCATTCATCTCCCGTATCACATGCTGGGCGCTGAGGAGGCCACACGCCCGAAATGCATACGCCCGCCCGCGCTATTGTGCTTTGCTGCATTAAAGATTCTCCATTGTGTTCCCCCCAAGTGGCCTCAGACTTTCTTTTGGGAAGGTGATTGGACATATATATATATATATATATATATATATATATATATATATATATATATATATATATATTCACTAAAAAACAAAGGTTACAGGGTTATAGTTAGGTTCACATTTTACACGCACAAAAACCTAGAAATTCAGTAGTTACTATAACTTGCCCCCACGGTGCACAATTTTCTCATCAATAATTTCACACAAACATTGCAGTGATATTATCAATGATATCATATAAGATGTTATGAGTAATGTAATATGTGGGGTTATTAGCAGTGCATGGTGAGGTGCAAGGTGTACCACAGTTTTGCACAAAATGTCCACCCAATTGGACTACTTTTTGCTGCTTAATTAGTAAATGCTCCCTTATTGGGTAAGAATCCAGTGCATATTCTACAGCTGCATAATGGACCAGAAGGAAATGTCTCCAGTGACCTTGTGTGCGTTTAATTTCGGCAATGTGATTTTTCCTCGAGTGTCATCTTCTCGAAATCAGTCATAAAGTGAATCAGAAGACAACGAGACTACAAAGAGGTGAATCTCCACCAAAGAAGGGTACTTTCTCTTAATTATATGAAGTAAGTGCTTCTTTCTTTTGTGGAGATGTCCTCATATTCCTCAGCATCAAAATCGATGAGAAAAACACTCAAGCCTTTTGGTAAGCTGTCCAACATCCTGGCAAAAGGCGGGAAGACCTTTACATATTACTAAGGTGGGCAGGGCGGGGACAAACTTCTAGGTGATTATGCACATTTGCATACCCATTGCAATTTAAAGGGAGAACCATGGCTTTTGCTCTCACTAGGAGACGACAAGGAAGAACCAATCATCACAGTCACAACAGATTACACTCCGGCAGACCAATGATGCATTCACCCCCACCAAGGATTTCAGATCATTATTTCAATGTGTAATTGCCTAGAAAACGCACTTGCTTTGCCTTCGCCAAGCCCAGGAAGTTAGGATCATTTGTCCTTTACAGAAGTGGAGCATCAACTGGGGAACTTGCTATGTCTATATTTGTAAATGCTTCCCGTTAAGATTTAATTTCTTTGAAATGAACATCAGCACCTAACAGAATCTCACCTGCCCATTTATCCAACAAGCGTCCACAATTTAGCACAAAATGTCTATCCAGCTAGAGTACTTTCTACTGCTACCTCAGTGGGCAAATGTCTAGTGCGATCGTGGCTCGGGAGGGGGCCATATGGCCCTCCTCCTCCAGTATGTGCATTGGAAGGCCCTGGGGAGGTGGCAATCCCTGGGGCCGAATACAGCCAGGGAAGGGGGGCATGCAGCCATCCTCCACCTTAATTAATTAGCTCCCCCCATTATTATCTTTAATCAACACCTGGGACCGGCCCACCTTTCCACATAAAAAAAAATAAGCGCAGGGCTTTTTCTCATTTTTGCTGCAAATTAGTGGATTCTCTGCAAAATTACGGCAAAATGGGAAAAAAATACGTTTTTGGCCCCCAGCGAGATCCCTGTGGAACCTCACCACTAGGCCTAGAGGGTAAGGGTATTCCTGCCCTGATCCCTTCTTTTCTTTTTGCCTTTTTCCTTGGATTCAAACGAGTCTGAGTGCAAAGAAGGCTGCCAACGCTTCCTGGTTGAAGTGTTGGCAGTCAATCAGCTCCCAGCATCAGATCTGTCTGATCTGCGGAGCATAATCCATGAGCAAGGCGTTTGTAACACAGAAACATGTAGGGTGCTTTTGTTTCATCCATACACTGGACTTGGTGGCTTGATATTTGTAATAAATCTTCACCGTTCTGCCAGAGTGCATGTGTTTCACTTTGATGGAACTGTAAAGAGTGCTTGTTCACTGACGCAGGCTGCCTCACCCATGCACTCACCATTGCTATATATATATATATATATATATATATATATATATATTTGGTGGATTTGGAGCGGAGTATAAAACTACAGGCGCTTTGCACCACCAGCGCGGCATTCTGGGCAATGGAGTTGTGAAATTCGTCAGTCATACAGATTGAAGGGACTACGGAAATGTGCCGTCCCCTGCTCCGTGAACCACTATGCCGCTTGGTCTGACGAGGGGTGTCCAGCAGGCATTTCAACTAAGTGAAAGGTGCTTTTTCGAACAGCTGCGCAACAAAGGGAAAATCGAAGTGACTCCGGCGAGATAGTTACCTTGTGTCATCCAGACTTATAAACTGTCCAGTGAACTGCCCGAGATTGTGTTGAATTTGTGTACCATCTGGTAAGAATAAAAGACATTGACCAATCCTTTTCCTCCGATTGCGCTAACCAATGGGAGCGCATCCCTGTATTTAAAAGCACCTCCAGGAAGGCTTGTCTGCTTTGTGAAACGACCTGGAAGAAGGCAGACACGCCGAAACGCGTCCTCGTGAATAAATCTTATGGACTGTAAACCCCGAGAGTTCAGTGTGTTTTCTGAACACGTGAGCCAGGAGATATATATATATATATATATATATATATATATATATATTGTATTTAACTCTTCCTTTTCGAAGAAATGAGTCGCACACATCGCGGTGTCAATTAGTCTTTTATTTCTTTGCTCCCGAGTCCTAATGCATTTCGGCCTGAACTTCGGCCTTTTTCAAAGGAGGAGGTTTCTTCAGACACCGATGGCTTCACTAACAGGAACTGATTATCCTTCTTTAATTTCAATGATTTTAACCCTCAGCTGGGCTCCGCCATGGATTTCAATGCAGGGAATTATGGTGCCTGTAGTCCGCCGTTTTCGTTACCCTCCAGTGGGTGGTGTCTGTTCTTTTCTGATGATAGTTATGCCCGCGATCCCCTGCAAAACTTTTTTACAGTTCGCTGGGGACTCTGACCTGAGGCTGGTCCCAGGTGGCAGCCGCTGCCCTTTAGCCTTCGCTGGAAACGTTGTTTGGTCCTTTTTCGGGTAGTAATGGCGCTCTTCAGTGGCGGTGCGGTACTCCGTAGCAGAACCATGCCCTTGCTACATTGTATTTAACCCTTCCTTTTCGAAGAAATGAGTCGCACACATCGCGGTGTCAATTAGTCTTTTATTTCTTTGCTCCCGAGTCCTAATGCATTTCGGCCTGCACTTCGGCCTTTTTCAAAGGAGGAGGTTTCTTCAGACACCCATGGCTTCACTAACAGGAACCGATTATCCTTCTTTAATTTCAATGATTTTAACCCTCAGCTGGGCTCCGTGATGGATTTCAATGCAGGGAATTATGGTGCCTGTAGTCCGCCGTTTTTCGTTACCCTCCAGTGGGTGGTGTCTGTTCTTTTCTGATGATAGTTATGCCCGCGATCCCCTGCAAAACTATTTTAAAGTTCGCTGGGGGCTCTGACCTGAGGCTGGTCCCAGGTGGCAGCCGCTGCCCTTTAGCCTTCGCTGGAAACGTTGTTTGGTCCTTTTTCGGGTAGTAACCTCCGTGAACCACTATGCCGTGTATTTAAAAGCACCTCCACGTAGGCTTGTCTGCTTTGTGAAACGAGCTGGAAGAAGGCAGACACGCCGAAACGCGTCCTCGTGAATTAATCTTATGGACTGTAACCCCCGAGAGTTCAGTGTGTTTTCTGAACACGTGAGCCAGGAGATATATATGGCACACGGCCATTTTTCCACCTCTTTCCCACTGGGGATCTGACAATGACTTTTTGATTTTGATGGACCGCGCTTCCCACATGGGATTAATTACCAAGGTACTACAACACCCAGGAGGCCGTGTTAGCGGCCACGCCCACTGAAGGGCAGGTGTTTGACCTTTAATAGAGACAGCGGCGAGCCCATTTTTCGTTTACAACACGCCACAGAAGAAGGGATGTGGTAAATCCCGAAACGCGTCTGGCGAACTGAACAATAAGAGGAGGTTTCCTGGTTTGAGCTGCCATCAGCATGCTGTAAATAAAGAAGGTGTTTATGTAAACTTCCCAGTGGTCTTTCCAATTTGGGTGACTGGAAACGTGAGATGTTTTAGCGGCCGCTCCCGGTCGCGGAAATGACCCACCGTGCATAGTACGGGTCCTAGTCAGCACCTAACCGGAGCTACAGCAAGGAGGGAAAGAGGGAGAGTGCAGTGTCCAGGATTGCGCTCACCTTAACACAGTTTGCAGCAACAAAGCACGATGGCACACGGCCATTTTTCCACCTCTTTCCCACTAGGGATCTGACAATGACTTTTTGATTTTGATGGACCGCGCTTCCCACATGGAATTAATTACCAAGGTACTACAACACCCAGGAGGCCGTGTTAGCGGCCACGCCCACTGAAGGGCAGGTGTTTGACCTTTAATAGAGACAGCGGCGAGCCCATTTTTCGTTTACAACACGCCACAGAAGAAGGGATGTGGTAAATCCCGAAACGCGTCTGGCGAACTGAACAATAAGAGGAGGTTTCCTGGTTTGAGCTGCCATCAGCATGCTGTAAATAAAGAAGGTGTTTATGTAAACTTCCCAGTGGTCTTTCCAATTTGGGTGACTGGAAACGTGAGATGTTTTAGCGGCCGCTCCCGGTCGCGGAAATGACCCACCGTGCATAGTACGGGTCCTAGTCAGCACCTAACCGGAGCTACAGCAAGGAGGGAAAGAGGGAGAGTGCAGTGTCCAGGATTGCGCTCACCTTAACACAGTTTGCAGCAACAAAGCACGATGGCACACGGCCATTTTTCCACCTCTTTCCCACTGGGGATCTGACAATGACTTTTTGATTTTGATGGACCGCGCTTCCCACATGGGATTAATTACCAAGGTACTACAACACCCAGGAGGCCGTGTTAGCGGCCACGCACTCTGAAGGGCAGGTGTTTGACCTTTAATAGAGACAGCGGCGAGCCCATTTTTCGTTTACAACACGCCACAGAAGAAGGGATGTGGTAAATCCCGAAACGCGTCTGGCGAACTGAACAATAAGAGGAGGTTTCCTGGTTTGAGCTGCCATCAGCATGCTGTAAATAAAGAAAGTGTTTATGTAAACTTCCCAGTGGTCTTTCCAATTTGGGTGACTGGAAACGTGAGATATATATATATATATATATATATATATTCACTGAAAAACCTTAGGTTATAGACCATATATAGTTAGGAATTAGCATTTACAAAACCTTATTTTACTCACACAAAACCATTGAAATTCGCATATATGGTTAGTTGCACTAACTATATATCGCGCACCCGCAATCCACTGCTGATCATGTCACATATTACATCATTCATGACATGGTCAGTGACATCACTGATGACATCACTGATGACATCTCAAATGACATCACTGATGACATCACTGATGACATCTCAAATGACATCACTGATGACATCACTGATGACATCTCATTTGACATTGCCGATCACATCACTGATGACATCTCATTTGACATTACTGATCACATCACTGTTGACATCTTTCATGTGATAATACGATGAACCTCTTCAGACTCTAATATAACCTTAGATACACTCAGTGTAAACAGACACTCACAGACTGTCACTCATCCATGGAGTTACTCACACACCTAGTCAGTCATGCAAAGAATCAATCACACCTCCATTTCCTCAACTATACAGTTATACACACCTTACTTATTCAAACATATACTAACACATATTTACTCTCTTATACAATCCCTGATACAAGTTCACAATGATCCATACAGCCACTCACACATTCACTGGCTCTTATGCACAGTTATTTATATATGTCAACTCTCACATGTACTGTGTTTTACATATGTACTTACTTTGACATGTAGCACTGAGATATCCATTCACTCACCAATACACTCATGCACACAGTCAACCGCCCATACAGCTGTTTCCACATGCACTTTTGAACCCATACATCTAGTGAATCAACTGCTCACACATCTATGCACAGAGTCATACACCTCCCAGCCACCCACACACTCACTCAGTCTCCCATACAAATACTTGGGCAACCAATCAATAACCCATATAGTTACTCATATAGCTACTGATCAACACATGCAGCAATTTACAGAACAACAGACACAATGATGCACAAATTAAGACAGTTTAGTCACTAACCCATGCACTCAGTGAGACACATTTAATCACTCACTCATACAGTCAGTCATGCACCTACTAAATCCTTCATCCAGACACTTATACATCCACTCATTCTTCAATATGTAAGACATATTTTAACTTTACAGAAACATACAGTCACTGGATGTTGTCATCAGTGATGTCATCAGTGATGTCATTTGAGATGTCATCAGTGATGTCATCAGTGATGTCACTGACCATGTCATGAATGATGTAATATGTGACATGATCAGCAGTGGATTGCGGGTGCGCGATATATAGTTAGTGCAACTAACTATATATGCGAATTTCAATGGTTTTGTGTGAGTAAAATAAGGTTTTGTAAATGCTAATTCCTAACTATATATGGTCTATAACCTATGGTTTTTTCAGTGAATTTTCAAGGTTTTGTAAATGCTAATTTCTAACTATATATGGTCTATAACCTATGGTTTTTTCAGTGAATTTCAATGGTTTTTTAATAGCAAATATCAAAAGCTGTAAAATGTATTCTTCTTTTAAAGGAAAAATATATTTTATATGTATTTAATATAATTTTTTTATGTATATAAATTTTTTGAGGGAATGAATTTATCAACTATCATGCTGAAGAAGAGTGTGGGGAAAAAAACCAAAGAGGAGGACTAAGAGGAAAGAACAATCAGTTCAAAAATACAATTGCTTTAAAGCATGAAGTACTTTTCCACACATTTACATTTAAATAACCCATATTAGAACATACAAAATATCGACAGAGGAGACGGTGTACATTGAATTTTAGACTCTTCATTGGTACCTACATGTTGGTACTTACATCACCCACACAACACAACAGCTCTATTCAGAGCTACCCTACCTCAAAGCACTCTAAAATATTATTTTACTATTTCCCTTGGTTTTCCCCTTGTTACGCTTTCCGGAACGCTACCCGGTGCGCGGACCGGGCGCTAACCGTGCGAAAATTTGAAAAAAAAAGGTGTTTTTTTTTACATATATGGGCCTCCTCAGCCACCATCAGAAAACCTAGGGGGTCAGGATATGTCTCCCGTGCCCCCTTATACCCATTCCCAACATTGTTTATCCTCCATCTTGTGACTAAATTCGTCCGAAACACAAGATGGCGGACTCCCGTTACGCTACCCGGTTCGCGTACCGGGTAGCGCTTCAACCGCGAAAAATCTAAAAAAAAATTATTTTATTTTTTTGCCCCGCGGGGCCCTTTAATAGTCCCCACATCAATCCTAGGGGGTCAGGAGGGGTCTACCTTGCCCCCTTTCATTCATTTCCCCCTTCGTTTATTTCCACCTCTTGTCTCTCGATCCTACTGAGAGACAAGATGGCGGCCGCTCCGGACTGTTTAGAATGTTGACAGTCACCGGAGAGCCAATCCGCTTCTCCTCGTGAAGTTCCGTTACGCGTCTGGTACGCGAACCGGGGCGCTAACCGGGACGCTGTCACAGATATATATATTTTTTTGAACGTTAATTTCTCAAAATCCACTGGAGCACATATCTTGAGACCTAGCAAAGGCACATCGGGCAAACAGTCTCTACAATTTTGCCAAGTTTCATAGAAATCCATTCAGCCGTTCGAGCTAAAAGTGAGTCCAACCGCCCTATGGAAAACTCAATGTTAAAAACACGTTTTGGAACCCCCCTTTTTTCTCGGCCCCTGCTTGACGAAACCTCCCCAAACGTTCAGGGGACGCTCAGAAACACACTGTGCCATTTTCCTGAAAATTTCAGCCAATTCCGTCCATCAACGCCAAAGTTATTCAACATCGAATTTTCAGATATCCCTATTCAAAAAAATCCTAACTATATATACCTACTGGCGACCGCCAGTAGGTAATATATATATATATATATAACATTTCTATGGCAAAATGAAACCCCTCATTTTGTTCCTTATCAAATTAAATGTATTAAGTGTTACCACTTTATTCCAATCAAGATGACTTCAGGTGTGCCATACTTTTGTCATAAGTAAGACTGTTAGCGTTCTAGTTGTTCTTTAGAACACTCTGGGACATTCTGTCATTGGGCTATAGTTGGGCTACATCTGGCTGATATTTGGGCTACATTTGGGCTCTTTTGTCTCTGGTGGTCATCTTGGAAGACTGCATATCAGAATCTTTTTAATGAAATATAAGAGGATTTGAGAAGTCACTCAAAATGTGCCCTAATTTTTCTTTCTTCAGCACTAATCATAATTTCTATGGCAAAATGAACCCCCTCATTTTGTTCCTTTGCAAATTAAATGTTTTAAGTGATAACACTTTATTCCAATCAAGATGACTTCAGGTGTGCCATACTTTTGTCATAAGTAAGACTGTTAGCGCTCTAGTTGTTCTTTAGAACACTCTGGGACATTCTGTCACTGGGCTATAGTTGGGCTACATCTGGCTGATATTTGGGCTACATTTGTTTTTTTTTGTCTCTGGTGGCCATCTTTGGGCTACATTGGGCTACATTGGGCTACATTGGGCTACATTTGGCTCTAACATATATATAGCCCAATGTAGCCCAATATATATTTTTCAAAGTTAATTTTCGTAAAAAACACTGGAGCATATATCTTGAGACATAGCAAAGGCACATCGGGCTACCAGTCCCTACAATTTTGCCAAGTTTTGTGGAAATCCATTCAGCCGTTCGAGTTAAAAGTGAGTCCAACCGCCCTATGGAAAACTCAATGTTAAAAACATGTTTTGGGACCCCCCTTTTTTCTCGCCCCCCGCTTGACGATACTCCCCCAAACTTTCAGGGGACGCTCAGAAACAAAATGTGCCATTTTCCTGAAAATTTCAGCCAATTCCGTCCATCAACGCCAAAGTTATTCAACATAGAATTTTCAGAAATCCCTATTAAAAAAAATCCTAACTATATATACCTACTGGCGACCGCCAGTAGGTAATATATATATATATATATATATATATTCACTGAAAAAACCATAGGTTATAGACCATATATAGTTAGGAATTAGCATTTACAAAACCTTGAAAATTCACTGAAAAAACCATAGGTTATAGACCATATATAGTTAGGAATTAGCATTTAAAAAACCTTATTTTACTCACACAAAACCATTGAAATTCCATATATAGTTAGTTGCACTAACTATATATCGCGCACCCGCAATCCACTGCTGATCATGTCACATATTACATCATTCATGACATGGTCAGTGACATCACTGATGACATCACTGATGACATCTCAAATGACATCACTGATGAGATCACTGATGACATCATCCAGTGACTGTGTGTTTCTGTAAAGTTTAAATATGTTTTACATATTGAAGAATGAGTAGATGTATAAGTGTCTGGACGAAGGATTTAGTAGGTGCATGACTGAATGTATGAGTGAGTGATTAAATGTGTCTCACTGAGTGCATGGGTTAGTGACTAAACTGTCTTAATTTGTGCATCATTATGTCTGTTGTTCTGTAAACTGCTGCATGTGTTGATCAGTAGCTATATGATTAACTATATGGGTTATTGATTGATTGTCCAAGTATTTGTATAGGAGACTGAGTGTGTGTGTGGCTGGCTGGGAGGTGTGTGACTCTGTGCCGATCAATGTGTACTTGTATCAATGATTGTATAAGAAAGTAAGTATGTGTTAGTGTATGTTTGAAAATGTAAGGTGCTCTATGTTTAACTGTATAGACAAGAAAATGGAAGTGTGATTGATTCTTTACAGGACTGACTAGGTGTGTGAGTAACTCCATGGATGAGTGGCAGAGTGTAAGTGTCTGTATAGGTGTATGAGTGCATATGATAGTGTTGTAAAGATGAGTGTTTGTATGTATGAATGATTGTATGGGTGAATGAGTGAATGTGTGTGTAGACGTAGGAATCAGTGAGTACGTATGTAGTAACTAGTATTGGTGTGTCAATGGTTTCAAAAATTATACTCTGTATTTAACACTGGGTGAAACAGAGGTTATATTAAAACGTGAGGAGATGCATTGTATTGTCACATGAATGATATCATCAGTGATGTGGTCATTGATGTCATTTGAGATGTCATCAGTGATGTCATCAGTGATGTCACTGACCATGTCATGAATGATGTAATATGTGACATGATCAGCAGTGGATTGCGGGTGCGCGATATATAGTTAGTGCAACTAACTATATATGGAATTTCAATGGTTTTGTGTGAGTAAAATAAGGTTTTTTAAATGCTAATTCCTAACTATATATGGTCTATAACCTATGGTTTTTTCAGTGAATTTTCAAGGTTTTGTAAATGCTAATTCCTAACTATATATGGTCTATAACCTATGGTTTTTTCAGTGAATTTCAATGGTTTTTTAATAGCAAATATCATAAGCTGTCGAATGTCAAGTACGTGGTAAGTAAAAACATTTTCGTGTTTATGCACACTGATCTGCTTTGAATACTGCCCCCCACCCCTCATTTCTATTAGGAGTACTCTCTCTTTGCAGATAGTGAAGGGTAGTTAACGCAGCCCTTTGCCCCCTTTGTAATACGTCGTGCCTGCTTCTCTCTCCATTTGATTGATTGTTCTCTTTGGTTCATTCTCTATTTACAAACAAGCACAGAGTCGCAATACTCTGTTTAGTCTTTGCAGATAGCGAAAAATCGTGTAAAAAAACAAAAGGAATCGAGCAAAATCAGTAGGCCACTAATGGGATCTCTTTTTGACCTCGCTAAAATAGAAACATTAGGAACAACCTGTTGAAAATAGCAATGCGTATGTACATAAGCGGCGTTCATTTGTGTTCACAGTACCCCTTGTTGATTGTTTCAATCGAGCATTGAATTGTTCGAAGTTAATTCTCTTAAGGATCTTCTCTACCTGCAAACCAGGAAGAATAGGAATATTCTCTCTCCCTTTGCAGATAGTGAAGGGTAGGTAACGCAAGCCTTTAACACGTCGTACCTATTTCATTCCTCATTGATTGATTGATTGTCCGAACATTGACTGTTTGGGAATTAGTTCTTTTTGGAGGTATTCCCTGTTTGCAAATAAACGTAGGAAAATCTTTGCAAGTAGTGAAAGGGTACGTAATGCGGACCTTTCTCCCCCGTTGTAATCTGTCATGCCTATCTACTCCCCACTGATTGATGCACCTTTTTCACCCGGACCATTTACTAGAGATACGTCATCTGGCCCGACCAGAGAGCACCCCTAGTGAAAAGGACATATGCAATAATAACGAAGTGATCACTGTATCCTGTTAACAGAAACTTTACCATGAAACAACCTGGAAAGAAAAAAATAGGAAAACGAAAATCAGTAGGCCACTGATGAACATGAACTTTTATTAAACAACAAACAAAGAAACGATAACATAACGTAATGATAAAACCTATTAATGTCCTAGAAACAAGAAAACGTTAAAGTATGCCAGTGGTGAGAGACCAGAAAAACAGTCCGAGAAACCAAATCACCCCTCGCTGTCCCAACTCATGCACTCTGAAAGTTCAAAGTTTTGAGGAGTGCTTGTAACATTGTCTGAAGCCTATTTGCAATTGCTTCATCTTCACTATTCTTAAAGTAAGTGGGGGCTGTTGTGATGCGGTGCCACCCTGAACCGCTTGACGGAGGCCCCCGAGGGACGGTGTCATGTCGCGGACTCGGAGGGGGCGCTTGGCTCCGGCCCCCTCCCCAAGTCGTGTTGCCCTGGTGTGGCCTGAGATCGCCCCCGACATAGGTGGCCGGCTCCCGGGGTCAAGCGGAACTTTTTTCCTTTTGGTGACTCTTCCATTCTTCACCTTGTCCCACAATCCGTTTCACCTAAAGACACGCTGTAGTGGGGCACCCCTTTTCCGTTTCATTTGCCATTCAGCCCGCTTTTGCTACACTGTGCCTCTTCCGCTATTCAGCTGTTTACCGCCCGCTCTTTCGACTACAGCGTCTCGCTCACCATGTACTTGAGTTGCTCCCGCTCTTGCGGTGCAGCGATAGGCGGCTGCCACAGGACTCTCAAAATGGCGGCCATCTCTTCAGATTTGGGCGTGGTCCACTAAAATGGGCCTGCGACACCTTGGAACTCGGACGCTTGTCTGCTAGAGCTTGGGCTCCATTCTCGAAAGCGTCCCCTCATCCTTGAAGATTCTACAAAAGTCTTGGGGGCCCCCGACTCCCGCAGGCTTCTGGTGGGGAGCGCCTAGCATGATTGCTCGTGGAATGGCCACGACGGAGCTACGAAATGGTGGTGCTCTCATGCTAACGCCAGCTTCAGTCTGAAACATCCAGAAACACTGTAGACTACCAATTCGATCAGTTCCGGTAGCGCTCCAACGTGACCCGGTAGAGAAGAACTTGCCCTCCCCTCTTTGACTGATGGTTCTTGTTGCCTGTCCCTTCTGTTGTCATTTAACAGAACTATTTAGCCTGCTGAAAGGGGTTGTGTGCCGTCCGCTGGTTGGTGGAGACATTTTGACTATATTCTGGACCTGCGTTGTCGCGTAATGCGTCATATGACGTGCCGCGTTAGAAAGTTTAATAAATTATTAAACACAATAAACAATCCTTAAAAAATTAAAAAAAATAAAAAATAATCAACAAAACCAACAATCAATTAACAACAGTATTTGAAAAGTCTATCATTCATTTTTCATTGCAGTACGCTGCCCAGAAAGCTTCCCGGTTCCCGGACCGGGCGCTACCCACGCAAAAAAACAAAAAAAAAATTTTTTTTTTTTTTGCCCCGCGGGGCCGTTTTAAAGCCTCCACATTAAACCTAGGGGGTCAGGGAGGATCTACTATGCCCCCTTATGGTTATTTGCCCCTTTGTTTTGGCCTCCTCTTGTCTCTCGATCCTACCGAGAGACAAGATGGCGGCCGCTACGGACTTTTTGGAATGTTGACAGACGCCAGAGAACCAATCAGCTTCGCTTCACAAAGCTCCGTTGCGCGAAAAGTACGCGTCCTGGAGCGCTGCCCAGAGCGCGCTTACAGATATATATCTTTTTTTAAACGTTAATTTCTCAAAATCCACTGGAGCACATATATTGAGACCTACAAAAGGCACATCGGGCTACCAGTCCCTACAATTTTGCCAAGTTTCGTGCAAATCTATTCAGCCGTTCGGGCTAAAAGTGAGGCTAACCGCCCTATGGAAAAATCAATGTTAAAAACACGTTTTGGGACCCCCCTTTTTTCTCGCCCCCCCCTTGACGAAACCCCCCCAAATTTTCAGGGGCTGCTCAGAAACAAAATGTGCCATTTTCCTGAAAGTTTCAGCCAATTCCGTCCACAAACGCCAAAGTTATTAGACATAGAATTTTCAAAAAACCCATAGAGAAAAAATCCTAACTATATATACCTACTGGCGACCGCCAGTAGGTAATATATATATATATATATATATATATATATATATATATATATATATATATATATATATATATATTCTTCTCACACTCGGTCCTGTCACAGAGGGAACGCTTGTGAGTCGGTGCTGGATTCGGGGCCAGGGCCGGGTCCCGTTCGAATTTGACACAAAAGGAAAATCAGCACTCCGCTCATTAAATGCAATTAGATTTATTCACCACATTGTTATTGCCTACGCGTTTCGAACCAAATGGTTCCTTCTCACGGCAGGATTACAAAGCAGTCCTATCTCACTTTCAATTGTTTAAATAATCATGATTTGGCTAGTGCATTATGGGACTTGCAGTTTCGTGCTTGTTATTTACTTCATAACTTTGCATTTTTGGCTGTATTGTTTATTTTAACATTCATTGTTGGCTAAGTGCCTTTATTACTTTATTGTTCAGCTCGCACTTTAAGTTCGGTGTCTAGGCAGTGTCAACTGTGCACTCTTTGGGAATAAGTTCATCCATTTCAGTCTTTGCCATAGGTCTATCCTGTGTTATACTGTGCCACCAGTTTATGTTTCTAGGGCTGAGTGCCCTTCACACTGCCATTCTTCAGACTCCTATCTGCATATGTTCCCTTGTCACAAATGCACAATTCTTTTCATATTTCTATATTCACAAGTACTCAAGAGTCAGTTCTTACAAATTCGAATTACATGTCACAGATGAAAATAAAGTTCCTCATCTCCATTCAATCCTTTCGGTTGCTTCGTTCTGAACCGCATTATCAGTTTTGATTCAAGTCTTCTGAGGTTTAATTTCCTGTTGCCTCCTCGCTCATGCTGGCGAATCATGGCTAGGCCAAAGAATTTCATGTCCTTCCATGTTTTGTTGGTATGAGTTGTCATGTGTTTGGCCATAGCGTAGGTCATGTCTTTGTTTTGTATGGCACGTATGTGCTCCAGGATTCTTTTCTTCAGAGCACAGGTAGTGCTACCGATGTACTCTTTACCACAGTAGCATTGTAGCATATAAACCATGAAGCTCGTTTCACATGTTATATGTTCTCTGATCCTGTAAGTTTTTCCTTTAGGGTCAATTATTGTCTTGATATTTTTGCCTATTTTGCAGGCCTTACAAACACTGCATTTGACAAATCCTTTCTTTGTTTCTGTTAGCCAATCATTTGTTTTCTTGTCCTCGTAATGGCTATGTACTAAATGGTCCGAGAGGTTAGGGGCCCTTCTGTAGGTCATCAAGGGTCTCTCTCCCACATTCTTACCTATATCCGGGTCTTTTTGGATCAAATGCCAGTATTTGTTAAGTATCTTTTGTATTTTGTAACACTCTTTGCTGTATGATATGATCATCCTCGGTGGTTGCATCTTCATTTGTTTCTCATCATTATCTGCCGTCAATGATTTCGGTAAAAGTGTGTCAGCTCTTGTTTTCTTTCTGGCCTTCTTTTCCCCTTGGATGATATCTTGATGTTTGTATCCACGTTGTAGGAACCTTTCTTTGGTCTCATTAAAATTCTTTTCCATTTCCTTATCTTCAGAACAATTTCTCCGCATTCTTAAAAGTTCACCATATGGAATGCTTTTCTTTAATTTGTTAGGATGGAAGCTTTGTCCATGCAATATACTGTTTGTAGCAGTTTTCTTTCTGAAAATGGTTGTTTCTATTTTGTTGTTCTGTACATAGACTTTGGTATCTAAAAATTCCACCTCTCTGTCACTGATATTGAAAGTGAATTTGAGACCAACTGTGTTGTTATTAAGTTCTTCAACGAAGGTTAGGAATTCAGATTTTGTTCCTTTCCACAATACAAAGAGGTCGTCAATGTAGCGTAACCATAACGCCACCTTGTCCATGTGTCGGTCATTTTCCTCTCTCCAAGCCATGCTCTTCTCCCACCATCCCATCAGCAGGTTGGCATAGCTTGGAGAAAAAGAAACTCCCATGGCCGTTCCACACTTTTGGATGTAAACTTTTTTGTTGAAGAGAAATACATTATTGTATAAACATAGTCTGATCATCTCAATCAACATTTTAGAATGGTCACGTTCTTTAATTGACCGCTGCATGAGGAAGTATTGTACTGCTTGAATGCCTATCTCATGTTCTATAGATGTATAGAGAGAGACGACATCAATGGTTGCTAGCATGTATGTAGGTTGCCACTGCGTGTCCATTATAATCCGTAGAAAATCCCCGGTATCTTTAATATATGAACTGAGAGTTGGTACAATGGGAGAAAGAAAAAAATCAACATATTCAGCCAAATGTTCATATAAACTTCCACAACTGGAAATTATCGGTCTACCTGGAGGTTTGTTTAACGTCTTATGGATTTTGGGAAGGAAATAAATGGTTGGTGTCGTCGGATGTTCTACCATGAGGAATTTCTTTTCTTCCTCGGTTATTAATCCTTCTTCTTTCCAGGCTTGTAATCTCATTCCCAACTCATTTTTAAGTCTGGGTGTCGGGTCTTGTGTTACATTGGCATAGTTTTTAGTATCACCTAGTTGACGCATTGCTTCCTCAACATAGTCCGCTTTGTCCATAATTACTATGTTGCCACCCTTGTCGGCTGGTTTTATCTCTATTAGGGGATTTTCTTTTAAGGTTTTTATTGCCAGGCGTTCTGATTTGGATAGGTTTTCTCTTTTGGTGTCTGTAGTTTGTTCCATTTGCTCCAAATCTGCCAGTACTAGGTCGTAAAAGATGTCAATCTTATTGCCAGGGTTCATGATTGGGCAAAACTTCGATTTGTTTTTAAATTCAGTTGGTCTTCTCTTACCAGTTGTTACATCCATTTCATGTAGTACTTGGGTGTCTGTCAAGTCAGTGGCTTCTGTTTCATTGGCTAGTTCATAAGCAGTACGTAGACATGGAATTTCATTTGACATAATGTCACTCCCCGTAATTTTAGATTCCTCAGTTTGTTTGCTCAAGGAAGCGGAGGATGTGCGCTCTTTCTGTGGAAGTTTCATGAAGTGTTTCCGTAGTTTGAGTTTTCTTATGTATTTATACAGATCTATTTTCGTATCCACTAGGTCTTGATGTACCTCGGGGCAGAATGATAAGCCTTTATTCAGCAATCTGCATTCATCTTCAGTGGGTGTGTATCTGGATAAATTTGTGATCAGATTCGGTGGTTTCTTTGGACGTTTGTTTTGATTCTTTATTTCTTGGGGGGTTTTCGGTTGCGTAAATTGTAACCGCTTGCTTTTGTTCCTTCCTCTCCTTGTTTTGCGTTTTGTCCTCTTGATTGAAAGGTACCCCTTCCCATGTGTCTCGTTAGTTGGTAGTTTCTGCTTCTGGTTCTTCCTCTCGGAGCTTGCTGTTCCTGGTACACCAGAGTCAGTTCGTCTAAAAAAGAAAACTTTCTGATATTTCTGTTAGTGCGTTGTTCTCCCTCACTCACTTCAGATTCTGGTTCACTGGATGAAGGTGTTGTTGTTGGTTCACCTTGTGGTTTCCATTGCTGTTTATATATATCATATTTCCTGGCAAAAGTCAGAACTGTACCGAAGTCATAGTCGTCTTGATCTCTACGGAATTTTCTTTGTTTTCTCAATTGGACCTCCTCCTCATGCTTGTCTAAATTTTTGTCCATGTCAGTGCGTAATTTTTTCACAGTTGCACTGTCTTCTTTGATAGCACTGATTTGATTTTCAATTTCCCTTATTTTTTGATGAAATTCGTCCACATCCTTTCTTGCATATTTGATGATGATTAACATCATATTGCGTGAGCAGTCCATATTATTCATCCCCCATTCTTCTAGCATCTCCGGTTTGGTGTCTGGATGATTGGGAAGGGTAAAGATACGTAGGCCTCTGGGAACCATTTTATGTTCAATGTATTTTTCTAAAGTAATTATTTCCCAGGATCTAGAAATTTCCTTGCGCATCACTTTCTCTAATTGCAAGAATAATTGTTTAGCTGTCACAGATGTGGCTTGCGATTCTTTTCTTGACTCCTCTCTCCCTCGATCTGGTTTATCAGTGCTTTTTTCAAATAAGCTTTCAGCGACTGTTTGTCTTTTTGCTGCACGTTCTTCCATGGCGTTATATTCGAAGAAAAGGGAGGGGCGGTGATTTGCACAGTTATGTCTCTCTTGAATGTAATAGTTGAGCGTGAGTCAGGATAGCCCTGTTACCTTTGTTATGTTCCAGTATTCTTTTAATGAATCCCCTTAGCGGGATGTCATTGAACAACTGCGTGAATGAATTTTTCAATGAGCGAGGTCAGCATGGGAACTGCAAATAGTTTTGTTCCTCAAGAGTCTCTTGTCACGTACAATCTTATTTTCTGACCTTACTCCGGCATACAACGAATCTCTTTCCCACACTCTCCGCTTACCTGGGAGACTCCCGGTAGTCGCCGCGTCCTCCAACCCGGCGCTCCGACGCTCAACCAGTGGGTGTGGAAGGAGTCTGGGTCGTATGTTTGCTCGAACAGCTGGCTGCTTGCAGGACGCCTTTCCTCAGCCGGCTCGGTCAGCGGCGGATGCAGGTTTCAAACAGCGTCTCAAAGCAGTTTCTCGCCAGTTGATCAGAAGTATGTCGGGTTCCCCTCTGTTTAGTTAACACTTCTCACACTCGGTCCTGTCACAGAGGGAACGCTTGTGAGTCGGTGCTGGATTCGGGGCCAGGGCCGGGTCCCGTTCGAATTTGACACAAAAGGAAAATCAGCACTCCGCTCATTAAATGCAATTAGATTTATTCACCACATTGTTATTGCCTACGCGTTTCGAACCAAATGGTTCCTTCTCACGGCAGGATTACAAAGCAGTCCTATCTCACTTTCAATTGTTTAAATAATCATGATTTGGCTAGTGCATTATGGGACTTGCAGTTTCGTGCTTGTTATTTACTTCATAACTTTGCATTTTTGGCTGTATTGTTTATTTTAACATTCATTGTTGGCTAAGTGCCTTTATTACTTTATTGTTCAGCTCGCACTTTAAGTTCGGTGTCTAGGCAGTGTCAACTGTGCACTCTTTGGGAATAAGTTCATCCATTTCAGTCTTTGCCATAGGTCTATCCTGTGTTATACTGTGCCACCAGTTTATGTCACTGTGACCATTTGGTGACAGGACCGAGTGTGAGAAGTGTTAACTAAACAGAGGGGAACCCGACATACTTCTGATCAACTGGCGAGAAACTGCTTTGAGACGCTGTTTGAAACCTGCATCCGCCGCTGACCGAGCCGGCTGAGGAAAGGCGTCCTGCAAGCAGCCAGCTGTTCGAGCAAACATACGACCCAGACTCCTTCCACACCCACTGGTTGAGCGTCGGAGCGCCGGGTTGGAGGACGCGGCGACTACCGGGAGTCTCCCAGGTAAGCGGAGAGTGTAGGAAAGAGATTCGTTGTATGCCGGAGTAAGGTCAGAAAATAAGATTGTACGTGACAAGAGACTCTTGAGGAACAAAACTATTTGCAGTTCCCATGCTGACCTCGCTCATTGAAAAATTCATTCACGCAGTTGTTCAATGACATCCCGCTAAGGGGATTCATTAAAAGAATACTGGAACATAACAAAGGTAACAGGGCTATCCTGACTCACGCTCAACTATTACATTCAAGAGAGACATAACTGTGCAAATCACCGCCCCTCCCTTTTCTTCGAATATAACGCCATGGAAGAACGTGCAGCAAAAAGACAAACAGTTGCTGAACGCTTATTTGAAAAAAGCACTGATAAACCAGATCGAGGGAGAGAGGAGTCAAGAAAAGAATCGCAAGCCACATCTGTGACAGCTAAACAATTATTCTTGCAATTAGAGAAAGTGATGCGCAAGGAAATTTCTAGATCCTGGGAAATAATTACTTTAGAAAAATACATTGAACATAAAATGGTTCCCAGAGGCCTACGTATCTTTACCCTTCCCAATCATCCAGACACCAAACCGGAGATGCTAGAAGAATGGGGGATGAATAATATGGACTGCTCACGCAATATGATGTTAATCATCATCAAATATGCAAGAAAGGATGTGGACGAATTTCATCAAAAAATAAGGGAAATTGAAAATCAAATCAGTGCTATCAAAGAAGACAGTGCAACTGTGAAAAAAGTACGCACTGACATGGACAAAAATTTAGACAAGCATGAGGAGGAGGTCCAATTGAGAAAACAAAGAAAATTCCGTAGAGATCAAGACGACTATGACTTCGGTACAGTTCTGACTTTTGCCAGGAAATATGATATATATAAACAGCAATGGAAACCACAAGGTGAACCAACAACAACACCTTCATCCAGTGAACCAGAATCTGAAGTGAGTGAGGGAGAACAACGCACTAACAGAAATATCAGAAAGTTTTCTTTTTTAGACGAACTGACTCTGGTGTACCAGGAACAGCAAGCTCCGAGAGGAAGAACCAGAAGCAGAAACTACCAACTAACGAGACACATGGGAAGGGGTACCTTTCAATCAAGAGGACAAAACGCAAAACAAGGAGAGGAAGGAACAAAAGCAAGCGGTTACAATTTACGCAACCGAAAACCCCCCTAGAAATAAAGAATCAAAACAAACGTCCAAAGAAACCACCGAATCTGATCACAAATTTATCCAGATACACACCCACTGAAGATGAATGCAGATTGCTGAATAAAGGCTTATCATTCTGCCCCGAGGTACATCAAGACCTAGTGGATACGAAAATAGATCTGTATAAATACATAAGAAAACTCAAACTACGGAAACACTTCATGAAACTTCCACAGAAAGAGCGCACATCCTCCGCTTCCTTGAGCAAACAAACTGAGGAATCTAAAATTACGGGGAGTGACATTATGTCAAATGAAATTCCATGTCTACGTACTGCTTATGAACTAGCCAATGAAACAGAAGCCACTGACTTGACAGACACCCAAGTACTACATGAAATGGATGTAACAACTGGTAAGAGAAGACCAACTGAATTTAAAAACAAATCGAAGTTTTGCCCAATCATGAACCCTGGCAATAAGATTGACATCTTTTACGACCTAGTACTGGCAGATTTGGAGCAAATGGAACAAACTACAGACACCAAAAGAGAAAACCTATCCAAATCAGAACGCCTGGCAATAAAAACCTTAAAAGAAAATCCCCTAATAGAGATAAAACCAGCCGACAAGGGTGGCAACATAGTAATTATGGACAAAGCGGACTATGTTGAGGAAGCAATGCGTCAACTAGGTGATACTAAAAACTATGCCAATGTAACACAAGACCCGACACCCAGACTTAAAAATGAGTTGGGAATGAGATTACAAGCCTGGAAAGAAGAAGGATTAATAACCGAGGAAGAAAAGAAATTCCTCATGGTAGAACATCCGACGACACCAACCATTTATTTCCTTCCCAAAATCCATAAGACGTTAAACAAACCTCCAGGTAGACCGATAATTTCCAGTTGTGGAAGTTTATATGAACATTTGGCTGAATATGTTGATTTTTTTCTTTCTCCCATTGTACCAACTCTCAGTTCATATATTAAAGATACCGGGGATTTTCTACGGATTATAATGGACACGCAGTGGCAACCTACATACATGCTAGCAACCATTGATGTCGTCTCTCTCTATACATCTATAGAACATGAGATAGGCATTCAAGCAGTACAATACTTCCTCATGCAGCGGTCAATTAAAGAACGTGACCATTCTAAAATGTTGATTGAGATGATCAGACTATGTTTATACAATAATGTATTTCTCTTCAACAAAAAAGTTTACATCCAAAAGTGTGGAACGGCCATGGGAGTTTCTTTTTCTCCAAGCTATGCCAACCTGCTGATGGGATGGTGGGAGAAGAGCATGGCTTGGAGAGAGGAAAATGACCGACACATGGACAAGGTGGCGTTATGGTTACGCTACATTGACGACCTCTTTGTATTGTGGAAAGGAACAAAATCTGAATTCCTAACCTTCGTTGAAGAACTTAATAACAACACAGTTGGTCTCAAATTCACTTTCAATATCAGTGACAGAGAGGTGGAATTTTTAGATACCAAAGTCTATGTACAGAACAACAAAATAGAAACAACCATTTTCAGAAAGAAAACTGCTACAAACAGTATATTGCATGGACAAAGCTTCCATCCTAACAAATTAAAGAAAAGCATTCCATATGGTGAACTTTTAAGAATGCGGAGAAATTGTTCTGAAGATAAGGAAATGGAAAAGAATTTTAATGAGACCAAAGAAAGGTTCCTACAACGTGGATACAAACATCAAGATATCATCCAAGGGCAAAAGAAGGCCAGAAAGAAAACAAGAGCTGACACACTTTTACCGAAATCATTGACGGCAGATAATGATGAGAAACAAATGAAGATGCAACCACCGAGGATGATCATATCATACAGCAAAGAGTGTTACAAAATACAAAAGATACTTAACAAATACTGGCATTTGATCCAAAAAGACCCGGATATAGGTAAGAATGTGGGAGAGAGACCCTTGATGACCTACAGAAGGGCCCCTAACCTCTCGGACCATTTAGTACATAGCCATTACGAGGACAAGAAAACAAATGATTGGCTAACAGAAACAAAGAAAGGATTTGTCAAATGCAGTGTTTGTAAGGCCTGCAAAATAGGCAAAAATATCAAGACAATAATTGACCCTAAAGGAAAAACTTACAGGATCAGAGAACATATAACATGTGAAACGAGCTTCGTGGTTTATATGCTACAATGCTACTGTGGTAAAGAGTACATCGGTAGCACTACCTGTGCTCTGAAGAAAAGAATCCTGGAGCACATACGTGCCATACAAAACAAAGACATGACCTACGCTATGGCCAAACACATGACAACTCATACCAACAAAACATGGAAGGACATGAAATTCTTTGGCCTAGCCATGATTCGCCAGCATGAGCGAGGAGGCAACAGGAAATTAAACCTCAGAAGACTTGAATCAAAACTGATAATGCGGTTCAGAACGAAGCAACCGAAAGGATTGAATGGAGATGAGGAACTTTATTTTCATCTGTGACATGTAATTCGAATTTGTAAGAACTGACTCTTGAGTACTTGTGAATATAGAAATATGAAAAGAATTGTGCATTTGTGACAAGGGAACATATGCAGATAGGAGTCTGAAGAATGGCAGTGTGAAGGGCACTCAGCCCTAGAAACATAAACTGGTGGCACAGTATAACACAGGATAGACCTATGGCAAAGACTGAAATGGATGAACTTATTCCCAAAGAGTGCACAGTTGACACTGCCTAGACACCGAACTTAAAGTGCGAGCTGAACAATAAAGTAATAAAGGCACTTAGCCAACAATGAATGTTAAAATAAACAATACAGCCAAAAATGCAAAGTTATGAAGTAAATAACAAGCACGAAACTGCAAGTCCCATAATGCACTAGCCAAATCATGATTATTTAAACAATTGAAAGTGAGATAGGACTGCTTTGTAATCCTGCCGTGAGAAGGAACCATTTGGTTCGAAACGCGTAGGCAATAACAATGTGGTGAATAAATCTAATTGCATTTAATGAGCGGAGTGCTGATTTTCCTTTTGTGTCAAATATATATATTACCTACTGGCGGTCGCCAGTAGGTATATATAGTTAGGATTTTTTCCCTATGGGATTTTTGAAAATTCTATGTCTAATAACTTTGGCGTTTGTGGACGGAATTGGCTGAAATTTTCTGGAAAATGGAACATTTTGTTTCTGAGCAGCCCCAAGAAATTTGGGGGGGGTTCGTCAAGGGGGGGCCGAGAAAAAAGGGGGGTCCCAAAACGTGTTTTTAACATTGAGTTTACCATAGGGCGGTTAGCCTCACTTTTAGCCCGAACGGCTGAATGGATTTGCACGAAACTTGGCAAAATTGTAGGGACTGGTAGCCCGATGTGCCTTTTGTAGGTCTCAATATATGTGCTCCAGTGGATTTTGAGAAATTAACGTTTAAAAAAAGATATATATCTGTAACAGCGGACCGGGCAGCGCCCCGGTTCGCGGACCTTACGCGTAACGGAACTTCACGAAGCGAAGCTGATTGGCCCTCCGGTGTCTGTCAACATTCTAAACAGTCCGGAGCGGCCGCCATCTTGTCTCTCGGTAGGATTGAGAGACAAGAGGAGGACAAAACAAAGGGGGAAATAACCATAAGGGGGCATACTAGATCCTCCATGACCCCCTAGGTTTAATGTGGAGGTTTTAAAAGGGCCTTACTTACTCTATTTTTTTTTAAAACAAAATTTCGGGTTAGCTCCCGGTTCGCGTACCGGGAAGCGAACCAAAAGAAATAGAGCTTGCCAGAGTGCTAAACATTCTAGCTAATTTTTAATAACGGGGAGGTAGTTCTAAAAAGAACTTTTTTTTTAATATTTTTGTTGTTTTATATTTTTTTTTTCTTTTTTGAACATTATTTGTTTTTTTTGTATTTTTTGAACACTTATTTGTTTTTTTTGTTTTTTTTCAAAGGGAAGGAACAGAAAGAGGCATTGAAAAAGGCTCAACAGGAGCAAAAAAAAATTTTAAAACTTGCTGCGTTTGGAGCATCGGTGTTTCTCGAAAGCCAAATTAATTAATTTCAGACTCATGTTTGCGCATGAAATTAAAGTGCCACAATATAAGCATGTCACCTTCATATGGACAAAATTTTTTTGGATATTTGGCGCTGTTTCGTTGGCCTCTCCAAATGTGAGAGACATATCAGGTGATGTTCTTGTCACCGAAGTTGGGGGGTTCTGTTGTAGTTCAGGCACCTCTGCACGACTATAGTTGATTGGATGCCACCTCTGCATATGTCGGTGCATCGTGTGATTTCCAAAACTGTATTTTTTATTAGTGCCCCGGGATAACTTTTCTTGGCAGATAAGGCACGTAGCATAGCGTGCATTGACTTTTTTCTCTCCTGGTGGAATGGAAAAAAATTGCCAGATAAAGCTAACTTTGCGATGAGATACCCGGGGTAACTCTTTGACAAATCGTGGTCCCTCTTCTTCCTCTCCGTCTTGTTCTTCCTCTTCCTCCTCTGTGTCTCCAATAAACTGTGCAGATGGTCCTCTCTTCCTATGAGGAGATGGTGGTGGTGGTGGTGGGGGTGCAGAAGCTGAAGCTACTATTGAAGCCATTTTTTAATCAGAGCAAATGATCAGGTCTTCCTTTCTCAAAGTTGAAAGTCAGAGTGAGAAAAAAGGTGGGGGCTTTCATCATTTGGGAAAAAAAATAGTTCTAAACCAATGAAAAGTGTTATTTTTAGGTCACCTGACCTAGCCTTACATCATTATGAAACCAAAAGTGAAATGAACCAATGAAAAGTTTTATTAACAAGTCACATGACCTCTCACGCTCATGTTACGCGCTGCGGAACGCGCCCCGGTTAGCTTCCGGGTCGCTGCGCTTCGCGCCTCGGTCCGCGCCCCGGGGCACTTCCGGGTGCGCTAACGCGGTACGTCACAAGACGCATTACGCGGCAACGCGATACGTCGCGTTTTCGCGACGCGCTGCGGATCGCTTCCGGGGAGCTGCGTTTCGCGCCTCGGTACGCGCCCCGGGGCACTTCCGGGTGCGCTAACGCGGTACGTCACAAGACGCATTACGCGGCAACGCGATACCGTCACGATGTTGATTTCTTACCGGTTCGCGGACCGGGTCGCGGCATTAATTTGAGCTAACGGGAAGCTTTCCGGTTCGCGGACCGGGAGCGAAACAAAAAAAAATATTTAAAAAAAATTATTAATAAACATATAAAATATATTTTTGGATTTAAAGAAGAATACATTTTACAGCTATAGATATTAGCTTTTAAAAAACCAATGAAATTCACTGAAAAAACCATAGGTTATAGACCATATATAGTTAGGAATTAGCATTTACAAAACCATGAAAATTCACTGAAAAAAACCATAGGTTATAGACCATATATAGTTAGGAATTAGCATTTACAAAACCTTATTTTACTCACACAAAACCATTGAAATTCCATATATAGTTAGTTGTACTAACTATATATCGCGCACCCGCAATCCACTGCTGATGATGTCACATATTACATCATTCATGACATGGTCAGTGACATCACTGATGACATCACTGATGACATCTCAAATGACATCACTGATGACTCCACTGATGACATCTCATTTGACATCAATGACCACATCACTGATGATATCATTCATGTGACAATACAATGCATCTCCTCACATTTTAATATAACCTCTGTTTCACCCAGTGTTAAATACAGAGTATAATTTTTGAAACCATTGACACACCAATACTAGTTACTACATATGTACTCACTGATTCCTACGTCTACACACACATTCACTCATTCACCCATACAATCATTCATACATACAATCACTCATCTTTACAACACTATCATATGCACTCATACACCTATACAGACACTCACACTCTGCCACTCATCCATGGAGTTACTCACACACCTAGTCAGTCCTGTAAAGAATCAATCACACTTCCATTTTCTTGTCTATACAGTTAAACATAGAGCACCTTACATTTTCAAACATATACTAACACATACTTACCTTGTTATACAATCATTGATATAAGTACACATTGATCTGCACAGAGTCACACACCTCCCAGCCAGCCACACACACACTCAGTCTCCCATACAAATACTTGGACAATCAATCAATAACCCATATAGTTACTCATATAGCTACTGATCAACACATGCAGCAGTTTACAGAACAACAGACATAATGATGCACAAATTAAGACAGTTTAGTCACTAACCCATGCACTCAGTGAGATACATTTAATCACTCACTCATACAGTCAGTCATGCACCTACTAAATCCTTCATCCAGACACTTATACATCCACTCATTCTTCAATATGTAAGACATATTTAAACTTTACAGAAACATAAAATCACTGGATGTTGTTATCAGTGATGTCATCAGTGATGTCATTTGAGATGTCATCAGTGATGTCATCAGTGATGTCACTGACCATGTCATGAATGATGTAATATGTGACATCATCAGCAGTGGATTGCGGGTGCGCGATATATAGTTAGTACAACTAACTATATATGGAATTTCAATGGTTTTGTGTGAGTAAAATAAGGTTTTGTAAATGCTAATTCCTAACTATATATGGTCTATAACCTATGGTTTTTTTCAGTGAATTTTCATGGTTTTGTAAATGCTAATTCCTAACTATATATGGTCTATAACCTATGGTTTTTTCAGTGAATATATATATACTTTACCTCCATTTACCTTTCGATATTTTCTCTCTCAATATTGTTGTAATGATATTTTGTCCTGTTGATATTCAGGATTCGACTTTCCCAGTCACAATCTTTTTTATAGACGTTGATAGAAAAGGATATATTGTTTTCTTCATGGTCTGCACAGTAGGATTTGATCCTGGCATTATAACAGAAAACATCTCTTTTTGAATCTACAACATCCCTGGTGGGTTTACTAGTGCTAAGAAAATGTGGTTTTCATTCAATATTCCTTGTCCTCTTTACCCCACGATTTAAAGGAGCGAGTACATTCCAACGGAATAAAAAAGCACAAACGTCCATAAACATATAAAATGGAAGAAAGAAAAAAGAACAAAACCAATAAATAAATCTAAAACGCAACTTCCGAGCCGATGATTGCAGATCATTCTTTGAACAATTATCACTCTTGTTATGAGTAAGCTGAGAAAATTTAAATTTTCCAAATGGGTAAATTGATATGGGAGAAGAGATCGTGAATAACAGTTTAATAGATAATGTGGCAGTGACATTAGTCAATAACTCCACCATTATTTATAAATATTTCTGAAAAATAAAGAGGAAATAAGCTAAATGTAGGTCTTTTGTGAATTGAAGGTATCCATATTACCACACAATCTGTTCAGACTTGCCTGAATGTTTAGATGTTCCTCGTGAGTTGGCAAATTTATTTTAAATAGTATGAACTGCTTAGAGGCCATTCTCACCATTCTGTGTAAGTAGCAAGTACTATTCTCCTTGTCTGATGCCGAAGTCTGTCTACATTGTTCTAGTGATGTTTACAGCACAGCAGCGCTCATAATACTGGCAAGGCTTCTATGCGATGCATTGACAATAATTGCACATCTGCATGGATGGCGCGTGGACAAGCTAGGGGTGAGAGAGGCATTGTGACTAGTGAAATAGTGCCAAAATGTGACCTCTAAGGGGCATATTATCAAGGGCTGGCGATATAATCATCGCCGTTTTAGAGTCCGTTTCCTTAACGCCCAGCTTTGCAACGCTAATGAAATGCAAAGTAGGCGTACCTGCATTAAATAACGTGGATAATGTCGCTACCATACCTTTCTCCTATTATCAATCTGCTCGCTAACCTGCGTAGCGATAATAAAAGTAGCGCTAACCGCGCTTATCGCAGGTTTATTACGCCTGCTTTGAATCTTACTTAGCCATTATATCCTATGGGAGGGGGATTACAAGGATAAGCCCACCCTGCCCTATTTACAAGGATTTTCCTATTGCTGTGCTTTTATCGCTGGATTTCCAGTGAAAATCGCACATTTTGCTGCTATCGCTAGATTTTTTATCGCATTGGAGATAAGAGTTGATGATAATGCGCTATCTCTGCGATATAATCCAGCGATAGCTGGCGATAATTATACTCCTGCTAAGAGCAACCAGCGATAATTATCGCTGCCGCTTGTTAATATACCCCCAAATTGTTTAATCTTGAGAAAATCACTGAGCATATATTAATGGAAGATTAACACTTAATACAGATCATGTTTCAGTTATGTTGGTGGGCGTTTAAGGCGTTTCAGTGAACGTTCTTCTTTTCGTCTGCAAAGCTTCACGGGTAAATATTGTTAACCTTTGCTCTGCACTTCCTGCTGCTTATGCTTCTTTCAGCTCTGACTGCCTTGTCATTCCATGATGTATTCTAGTGACTGCAATCCGAGATCAAGTTTCATGGGTGCTTCCTCTGCATCTAGACTTTGCACTATTATCTTTGCTATGTTTGCTTTTTTGTGTAGGAGTCTGTGGAGCGTAAAGCTTACTCAAGGAGGGAGGACATTACAACATGGTCAGCGACTAGCTGCCGCCCCCCCCCCAATCCGGCACCCAACACCCAGGAACGTGGACACGAGACGTGTTTTACTTTTTGGAAGGCGGGCGCTAGTCGCCCGGCCGTATTTATTAAAGTATGAAATTTAAAAAGGTTTTAATTGCATAATCAACAATGAATACAAAAATCAGCAGGACATTCAGTTATACAATTGTTATCAACAAGTTTGAGAGCCTGACCTTAACAAAACTCTAATACAAGTCGTTCCTAGCTTAAGCTAAACATCCTACCTTGATTTTTGTACATTTCTGGCCATATGGCAGGGTCACTACCGGTGTCAGGTCCTACAAGCTGCGCCTTCTCCCTAGAAGTGCGCATGCGCAGTGTTACCCCGGGAATTGCCCGGTCTACGCCCCAAACTCCATTTACCCACTAAAGGAGGGCCCTTACTCTGCGCCGGTGGCGTCATGAGTCCACGCGCGCGGGGTGGCTACCAGCCTAAGGAAAGCGTGAACTACTCCTACCCGCGCTCCTTTGCATATTACCTTGCCCCTGGAGTACTGGGAGTGGCCCGCAGGCCCCTCCCCCCGGGCGGGAACCTCCATAGGATGATGCCCGCCCCCTCAGACCTCAAATATGTGCTCACCGATAATGACCTTACCGCATGTCCCATACCTAATAAATACGACGACCTATGGAAAAATTCTAAAGGACAACTACACTGGCTAATAATAACAGTATCCACGCATAGCTAAAAGGGGAAAAAAGGCCTAACGACACATGGCATAACATTACAGTTTAGTGCACGCATGTTACTCAAAATTACAATATCAACGTATAACTACAAAGGGAAAAAAGGCCTAAAGACACATATCTTCAAATACAGTTCACTTCACACATCATTTTTCTACGAAGGGGAAAAAGTCCTAACAACAGATCACAAAATACAACAACAGCCTACTCTCTCCCGCGGTCCATACCTTTGAAACTTACCATTAAACCGGACATAACGCTGCCTAAACTTTGTACCAAGGGATGGTGGGTGGGAAACAAAGAAGCCCCGAACGCGGGGCACAGCGTTCAGTGAGGGAGCGTCCAGGGACAAGGGGGTCTCCTGGGCGCTCCCCACCTCTTATTCCGGAGGGGCCGGGTGGCCCCTCCTATCGCCCGCCCCCCCCGACCCGGAACCAGTCCATTGAATCCGGGTCAGGAGGGGCGCCGGCCAATCGGCGGTGGGCCGCGCCCAAGGGCACGCCCCCACCGTCGAAGGACCCGAGGGAGAGAGGGGGTGAGGCGGTCGCCGCGCCGCCATGCGTGCGGGGGGGCCGAGGGCCCCCCCTTTTCACATGGTCAGCGACTAGCTGCCGCCCCCCCCCCAATCCGGCACCCAACACCCAGGAACGTGGACACGAGACGTGTTTTACTTTTTGGAAGGCGGGCGCTAGTCGCCCGGCCGTATTTATTAAAGTATGAAATTAAAAAAGGTTTTAATTGCATAATCAACAATGAATACAAAAATCAGCAGGACATTCAGTTATACAATTGTTATCAACAAGTTTGAGAGCCTGACCTTAACAAAACTCTAATACAAGTCGTTCCTAGCTTAAGCTAAACATCCTACCTTGATTTTTGTACATTTCTGGCCATATGGCAGGGTCACTACCGGTGTCAGGTCCTACAAGCTGCGCCTTCTCCCTAGAAGTGCGCATGCGCAGTGTTACCCCGGGAATTGCCCGGTCTACGCCCCAAACTCCATTTACCCACTAAAGGAGGGCCCTTACTCTGCGCCGGTGGCGTCATGAGTCCACGCGCGCGGGGTGGCTACCAGCCTAAGGAAAGCGTGAACTACTCCTACCCGCGCTCCTTTGCATATTACCTTGCCCCTGGAGTACTGGGAGTGGCCCGCAGGCCCCTCCCCCCGGGCGGGAACCTCCATAGGATGATGCCCGCCCCCTCAGACCTCAAATATGTGCTCACCGATAATGACCTTACCGCCACAGGCCAGTATTGTTAACCGACGATCTGGCCTCCCCTCCTAGCCCCTGCCTAAGGACACACTCCTCCTATCCCAGCCCTCTAGCCAAGCCCAGATATTGTCAGACCATAGGACATTACCCTCTTCTGTCAAATGAACCCCGTCCTTTAAGTAATACTTGTGACCCCAGATGCACCCATGAGGTATTGACTGCAACACGGGGGTTCGAAACAACCTATCCAACCGTGTGTTGATCCTCTTTACCGAGTGATTCAACGCCCTGACCGAATGACCCCCCCGCCACTGAAGTCGAGGTATTAGTTGTGACCATACTAGTGTGCACCCTGGGCAGGTCCTAGCTATCCAACCCGCTGTTGAGATAATCTCCTCAATCAAGATGCGCCTGCCCAGTGTTGCCAAATCGTTCTCCCCAAGGTGAAGTATCACCACTGACGGTGGAGCCCGCTGGCGTGCTAACAGCCCTTGGAAGAATCCCCGAAACTCGTGAAGACACAACCCTCCTCTGCCAAAGAACGTGATATTCAACCCCAGTTGTGCCGCCCTTTCTTTCTTGTCACCTGACAGGAAGACACATTCCGCTCGCTTTACATATGAATGACCGACAATCCAGACAGTGTTCTTTGTTGTTTCCTGTTCGCTGCTCCGTGCCGATGAATATTGGCGGTGCCTGACGACAAATTCCTCCCCTGCGTAACAGGTCTGAGAAACTGTAAGAGAGCGGAAAGAGACCAAGCGTGAGTGACAGGTAATCATAGCATGTCAATCCGAACATAACGTTTATAGCAGTCTGACGACCACCTCCCAATTGTCTTCACTCTTTCCACTGGGAGGCCCCCCGCCACCGCCTCAGTTGCTGCCCCAATCCTAAAGGAATGAGATCCAAAATCTCTAGGATCAAGACCCGCTTTTGTAACCCCTATTTCGAACACTCTCCTGAATTGGTACCTGGTCAAGGGGCTCCCGTCGGCGTGACAAAGCAACGCCCCGCCTGCTGAACCGACCCATAGTCCCATGAGTGATTCTACGTGCCTCACAGGGCAGCACGGGTTGGCGGGGGCCCGTTGCAGAACTATGGTGTGACCCCTACCTTCCTGGTCAGTCTTTGATTTCTGGATAGTCACCCACATGGTGTCACCCCTTATCGTCACCCCAGCCTTCTGCAAGCCACCTAGTATGTCAGACTTGGATCCTGCCACAAGTTCACTAATTCTCAGTGCCCCATAAAATGCCAGGGAGAATGCCGCCCTAAAAAGAAGCACTTCCCACTCCGAGTTACAAACAATCTCCAGCATGCCCAGTAAGGCTGTTAGCCGGGCCAACCCCATGGGCTTCCTCTTATCCTTCTGGTGTCCCTGAATACGGCGCCATCCCCTTAAAGCCTTGCGTATCATAAAGGTATTAGTGGGATCCCGGAAGCCCCTAGCTTGAGCGAAGAATGACACTGCTGCCCTATGTCTGGTTGCCGCTGCCACTGAGCGCCCCTCTTTGTGCATCCATTCTAAATAAGCTGCAAACCCATCCTCTTTCGCCCAAAGCACTTCCCACTGTGGCCCCAAGAAAGAACAATAAGACAGAAACGCCCCTTCGTAAGCCGTCTTGGTCCTGGGGGCTAGGCTAGCGACCACGAGGTCTTGTAATCTGGGGCACCAATCTGCCAAAGTACTGCTGGGAAGTGTGCTGGCGAGGGGTCTGCTGTGGGGAGATGTTCCCTGAAAACCTGCATTTTGAAGCGAGAAAGGGAGTCAGCAGCATTGTTTAAAACACCAGGGACATGTTTGGCTCTAAAATTAGCATTCAGTTTAAGGCACCGCAGAACAATTTCCTTGATCAGACGAAGTATGAACGGACACCGCGCCCCCTGCTGATTGATACATTCCACCACTGTCATGTTATCTGACCAAAACACCACTGATTGGTTACATAGGTGTTCGGGCCAAACCATCAGTGCCACCCATATTGGAAAAAGTTCCAGGAAGCCAATGTTGCTGAGCAAACCCCATGTGTTCCATTCTTCTGGCCATTGTTGAGCAACCCACCTATTCCCTAGGATGGCACCAAAGCCCACACTACCGGCCGCATCAGTCCATAGACCCAACTCCGCTGAAGTCGTGAGCGGGTCGGGCCAGACCACCCTACCGTTAAAATCCTCCAGGAATGCCATCCAAATAAGCATATCCTGGCGAATTTCAGACGATAGACGCGTGCGGTGGTGCTTTTCCTTCAGCCCCCTCATCGCGTGCGCGATGGAGCGAGAGAAGGGGCGAGCCATTGGGATGATTCTTAGTGCGAAATTCAGTTGCCCTACCACCTCCTGTAATTGCTGCAAAGTGACCTTCTCCTTCCGGAGGCATAACTGTAGCGATGTCTTGAATTTGCACACCTTGTCCTTAGGTAGTCTAAAACATCTCTCCATTGAGTCAATCTCGATGCCCAGAAATTCCAAGCAGGTGGTCGGGCCCACCGTCTTCCCAGGCGCAAGCGGGACCCCAAAAGCCCGCATGAGCACGCAAAATTCCTGCAATGCCAGTGCGCACTCCTGAGAACCCGCTGTACCGAGGAAGAGGAAATCATCTAAGTAATGCATGACCCTTTGATGGCCCGTCACTTGTCTCATGGCCCATTCAAGAAATGAACTAAACATCTCAAAGTAAGCGCAAGAAATAGAACAACCCATAGGCATGCATTTGTCCATGTAGAACCTATCCCTAAAGGTGAAACCTAAAAGATGTTGGTCCGCCGGGTGGACTGGGAGGAGGCGGAAGGCGGACTCTATGTCTGATTTCGCCATCAGCGCCCCGGGTCCAGTGGCCTGCAATAAGGTAACAGCCTGATCAAAAGAGGCGTACTTAACACTACAGATACCCTCGTCAATGGCATCATTCAGTGAGGCCCCCTTTGGCGCTGACAGGTTATGAATCAATCTGAATTGCCCCTTCTCTTTCTTGGGGACAACTCCCAGTGGGGAACACACAAAATTGTGTACTGGCACTGCAGAATAAGGGCCAGATATCCTGCCTAAGGAAAGCTCCTTGTCAATTTTGGCGGCCACAACAGCCGGATTGTGTGTGACTGATAATTGATTCCTACAGTGCGCACTGCCTGTGTATCCCCCGGCCGGGATCCTAAAACCTTTAGAAAAACCTTCCTGGAGTAGGGTGGCCGCTTTGTGGTCAGGGTATCTGTTCAACAATGGAATCATTGCCACCACATCCACTGGAGTGGGGGGGCGTGACCTGTCTGACTTATAGTGGCTTTCCCCTACCCCTCTGTCCTGTGTTACCTTGCTTGGACCTACAGGTAGTTTCTGGATGAGAGGGGTGCCCACAGGAGGCACATGCATGTCTAAACTTACACGCGGCCCTTGTGCAGGTACGCTTATTAAAATCCCAGCACACCCCTTTCTTCTCTGGCCCACCTGCCCTAAATTTCCCAGGCACTTCACTCGTTTGGGGGGGCCGAAAGGGCTGCTGCGGTCTAGTGAACGCCTTGACCGCACCGAACTGAGGGGGCGGTGCAGTGTCAGAGAACTGTTTGTGCCAAGCCATGGAATCTACCGAGTCCCATGGCAATGATCTATTGAATTCCAATGCCTTCCTAAAGTTGACATCATAACCCTTCCATGCTTCCCCAGAATACTGTTGACTCCACCCCACAATCCTGCTCGAGTAGCAAGCCAATGCAGCCTGCAGATCTGGAGGACGCTCAGCCTTAACTGCGGTGAAAACGGCCCATGCTTGCATCCAATTATTGAGATTTTCCTCAACCCTGAATCTAGTACACTGCGCCCTCCATTCACTTGGGAGCATCCACTCTTTCAGTGCTTTTGCCTGCTCCATTTCCCTATTATCCAACAATAAAGAATAAATGTACACGTATTTATCTGCCCAAATCATTTCTTTCACAGCTAAAGACACATGCTGAGCTAGATTTTCGCTCCTGGAAGGTATCACACCGTCCCCCAAGAGCGGCAATGCCACTTCCTTACCAAGTGCGGGCACCGGGGGCGGCTGCCCTTTTACTCCGTCCAGCTGGGGAACACTTGGACCTGCAAGGGGAGAAGAAATTGGCAATGCAACACTGTCGGCGACCGGTGCCGATCTGATTTTTTCTACAAACCTTGCCGCCTCTGCCGCATGGTCTGCAGAATTCGGAAAGGCTCCCCCTTTTTGGAGCCATGGCATCATGGCCGTTAACTGAGAAACCAATTCGGGTGGCATCGAATCCACATTACCCCCCGGGACAACAGGTACCACTGGGGTTATGCCCGATGGTCCTGGCACAGGTGGCAGGGCGGGCGCCGGGTGAGGCCAGCCTGTACCCGGGATTGTGGGTACCGGTGCGGGAGCAGACCCAGCGTCTACTGGTTGACTTGCCGGCACCGGCACCACAGGGGCAATGGGTGTAGGCACATGCGGGGGTGGGACCACCGCGGGCGGTGCGGCTGGTAACGGATCCACTGGGCCTGGGATGGGGACCGCCTCCTTGGGTCTTTTGGACCTAGGTTTCCCTTGCGGGGTGACAAATTCCCCTCTTGGCACTGGTGCCACCCTCTTGCGGATCGGTCTCCCGGACGGGCCTGGTGCCTCGCCCTCTCTGTCCTCCAACCGAGCTTCCCGCTCCTTAATTTGTCCTAGCTGTTGCTTGATGTCGCTCATCTCCCGCATCATAGCCCGCATCATAGCCTCCATATTGGACCCCCTTTTTCCACCCCTTGGACCTGGCATGTCGCTTACCCCAAAAAACACCCGCTGCCTACTTAGTTACTAACAGGTCAACTGTGTGTACCTTACAGATGGAGGGTCACCAGGGGGCTTTCAGCACCATGCAACGGCGACCGCAACACTAGCGGCTTGTCCGCTTATGTAAGGGGTGAGTAAACCTAATGTAGACCCACCTGGCGGCCACCAGGAGCGATGAAATGCTAGCCCCCCGTACCCCTCTTACCGACCAGTCCCGTGCACTCGGAGGCGGTGATGATCCGCGATCACAGCCCTCGCCACGTCGTGTGCCCTGTCTGCGAGTGAAACGCGCCAATAATGTAGTTAAGGTTGCCTGGAATTGAAAACAGGTATTAATCCCGTGTCATAAAGTAAGAAAAACTTTTTAGAACACCAAACGTCACAGTGAAACTTTTAATAAAATGCCACCTTGTTTGTCTCTTGAAAGCAATTCATTTAGTAGTTAATAAAAAATTCCACCTTGTTTGTCTCTTGAAAGCAATTCATGTAGTAGTTAATACCATTCAGTATAGGGTGGGAAACCTTTATATAGTACCGTCACTAACTAAATATACAACGCCCCTCAATGTATACTGACACCCACACAATGTGCATCAACAATGTGTACCAACAAGAAACAGTGAAATACAAAATTAAATGCACCCCCCTTGTCAACATACAGCTATAATTATTCACTCAATCAATGTCAACAAGCATCATCGTATGTTCAATGAAAGCTTTGCTACTACACAAATCACTGCACCGTTCTCCCCTGGTCTCCCCTCCACGTGGTGCCTTAGCTGGCCCTGCTTCGCTATCTAGCAGCTCCACGAACAGCCGGCCCAACCGCGACCTGTAAAATTATGGGGCGGAGACAAGGACAAAGAAATCAAGCATGCGCCCACTTCATGAGGAGATGCGGCGGGGTTTCAGCGTTAAGTCTCAAGAATTTATCAAGGGCTAAAATTCAGCAAGCGCCCGTTTGAGAAGGAATGCGGCGGGGTTTCAGCGTGAGGGGCGGCGAAGCCGAGCGCAGAACACGACGTCGATAAATCCAATGCCTGCACCGACTACGTCGTGCCGCCCACCCTTTCCCGCCCCGCCCGAAATACCTTGATAACCGCCGAGCTCCTTATCTGTCCACACGGCGAACGTGCCCCACTCGCTGATCCCTACTTAGATGCGAATAAACCACTCCCTCCTGGTCGCACTTCCGAACGGCGACTCGTATGCGCTTAAACCGGTCCCTCGAGCCCGCAGTTCCTAGGCGACCTGAAAACAAACAAAACGTTAGCGAATAAACCGCTCCCTCCTGCTCGCACTTCCGAACGGCGACTCGTATGCGCTTAAACAGCTCCCTCCAGCCCGCAATTCCTCAGCGACCTGGAAAACAAAGAAAACGTTAACAAAGAAGCCCCGAACGCGGGGCACAGCGTTCAGTGAGGGAGCGTCCAGGGACAAGGGGGTCTCCTGGGCGCTCCCCACCTCTTATTCCGGAGGGGCCGGGTGGCCCCTCCTATCGCCCGCCCCCCCCGACCCGGAACCAGTCCATTGAATCCGGGTCAGGAGGGGCGCCGGCCAATCGGCGGTGGGCCGCGCCCAAGGGCACGCCCCCACCGTCGAAGGACCCGAGGGAGAGAGGGGGTGAGGCGGTCGCCGCGCCGCCATGCGTGCGGGGGGGCCGAGGGCCCCCCCTTTTCATGTTCAACGTCTTTGCAAAGTTTGGCATTAATGGCGTGTTCACATTTTAGTAACTCCATCTATGATCGTGCAATGTTGCAGGTCTGGTGCTACATTTGATGGCTTGTAGCACTCTCTGTGAGATGTATAAAGGGCTCCTTCTGAGTGACATGAAAGTGCTATATCGGCTGTGTGAGCCAGTGGCATGCACTACGCTTCACCTGGTATTTCACCACAGTAATATGTCATAGGTATGTAAGCACTGCTGCGAGGAAGGGCTATCCTCCTCTGAGGGCTGGCACAAATCAAGAAACACGTGTGGGGATATGTCCAGTATAATTGGGAAAGTATTTGACTGAACAAATAACTGAAATGTGGGTAAACTGAACTGCATCTACCATAATGAAGCGTGAGAGGGTTGGGGAAAGATGCGAGACATCATGTCATACTTAGGCTTTGGTGATGTATACAACTGAGCTGTTCTGGCATATGTCTGTCTCCTTAAAAAGCCTTTTATGCGGTTCTATTAGGTACTGGGTCGGAGATGTTGCACAGTTGCGCTTCTTAAGCCATTGTGGGAAAGGCTAGCAACTTACATTCTACATATGTCTTCTGCGTCACCTCGATGTATACTTGTGCCATTTGCATGACACTTTTAGTCACCCTCATATGCATATAGGATGCCTAGCTGTTTGCTAAATGTATACTTTTTTTGGCTTTTGGGGCACTTTAATTCTTGTCCAGGTGGACTCTCTGTCAGTTTGGTGACCCTATTTCATTTTAAAGGACCATAAAATAACAATGTCCACAGTCTGATTATGTTTTCCCAAATGGAGACCCACTGTGAAGCCTGCCCACACCCTACTGGTTTGGTATGTTGCAGAAAGGAATAGGTAGCAAACTATGTATTACGTTGATGGAGCAACATTTTATGGAATGTGCTATTCATTTTTTTCTTATTTCTTATGCAAATCTTTGCAGGGGCTGTGATCGGTCAGGATTTCTCCATAATAGTATGATTTCTATGTAGGCTTTTTTCTTTTTGAGGCACTGCAGTTAAACAAAGATGTAAAAGGGGAGAAAAACAAAGGTTACAAGGACGTTATAGTTAGATTAACATTTCACTCGTACAAAATGAGAGAAAATTAGCTATTATATTTAGTGAGCTGACTATAACTTGCACCCCCGCAATGCACTGCTTATGACCTTACATATTACATCACTCATGATATGGTCAGTGACATCACTGATTACATCATTGTTTACATATATATGTATACATATATATATATATAAAAAAATCACAGAGACAGCTGTGGCGTTAGAAACGAGTTTCCTGTATTTGTAGCCACAATAAAGACATCTTAAGTGAGCCTGAGCCTGTTTTTATTTGTGAGCAGGCACATTGAGGATATATATACATATATACATATATATATATATATATATATATATATATATATATATATATATATATATATATATATATATATATATATATATATCACCAACATCCTCCAAAAGAGCACAGAGGCCACAACGGGGCTCAAATTTGAAAGCTTCTTTATTACCAGGTAGTATCTGAACAGGGCGTATGCATTTCGGCTGCGTGTAGCCTCCTCAGCGCCCAGCGTGGTGTGTGAGGAAAGGTCCAGAGTCTCTATTAATTCTGAAAGTTCAGCTGTTGTGAATGTTCGTAGAGCGCTCCGCCCCTCATGCTGATTCATTACCTCCAATTGCAGTGTCCTGAAGGCAAAGTAGACTACATGTCCCAGCATACAACAGGCTGCCAGGGATTGGCTGCTGAATTGTTCTCTACTCCACGAACAAGACTATGGACCCAGTCTCTCATTATTATCGTACCACCTGGAACAAGGGCTTTCTCCAGTCCCCAACTGCACAACCTTGACGTTCCGGACTCTTCATGCCAGGGGTAAGTGCGCGCAGCGCCTCTCCCAAAGCGGAGTTGTAAACTCCGACACCGGTACATATTATCCATAATTGTCATGGTGGGTCCGATCACTTTTCAATATTGTGAAAGAAAAGAAGGGCTTCTCGCCGAGACAAGAAGCAGGTTTGCCAGTAATGATCCGACCAAAACTTGCGTGCAGGGGCCTCTGTTATCATGCCAGTGGCAGGCATGAATAATATCACCAGCATCCTCCAAAAGAGCACAGAGGCCACAACGGGGCTCAAATTTGAAAGCTTCTTTATTACCAGGTAGTATCTGAACAGGGCGTATGCATTTCGGCTGCGTTTAGCCTCCTCAGCGCCCAGCGTGGTGTGTGAGGAAAGGTCCAGAGTCTCTGTTAATTCTGAAAGTTCAGCTGTTGTGAATGTTCGTAGAGCGCTCCGCCCCAATTACCTCCAATTGCAGTGTCCTGAAGGCAAAGTAGACTACATGTCCCAGCATACAACAGGCTGCCAGGGATTGGCTGCTAAATTGTTCTCTACTCCACGAACAAGACTATGGACCCAGTCTCTCATATATATATATATATATATATAACAACGGTTAACACGTTTTGACAGATGCCTCTATCTTATTATATACTAGCTTACCCGTT